>NC_053492.1:442032214-442142214 GCF_905171775.1 Rana temporaria | reverse complement strand
GGATTCTTGTGACAAGAATCAAAATATCAAATAATCAACATCACCGTATGTGTACACCAAAGTGAAAGAATGTTTATATATGCCATTTTCATATGAACTGAGTTCATATAGCGTCCAATTGAAATGTGATAATATTCTTTCTAGTAATGACCAGAAAGAAAATTAAATATAATAAAAAAGTGAAAAAAGTGACTGCTTGAGAGGAAAGTTGATAGGAGATCCACCACCGTATATTAGAAAGGCTTACCAAAATGCTTGAACCCAGATGAGCATATACCCACTAGGTCAATCAAACTTAGCGAGTCGGTACGCCTTGGGGAGGTGCCACAGAAGCCTCAAGTACTGGAAAATCTCGATAAAACCTCAGGTTTGTTACTCCAAGGGGTTCAAACAGGAAATCCAATAATAGTAAAAGAGATTAAGATTTTCCAGTACTTGAGGCTTCTGTGGCACCTCCCCAAGGTGTACTGACTCGCACAAAGTTTGATCGACCTAGTGGGTATATGCTCACATATCAGTTGGACGCTATATGGACTCTGTTTATATATGCCATTTTCATATGAACTTTCTTTCACTTTGGTGTACACATATGGTGATGTTGATCATTTGATATTTTGATTCTTGTCACACTTTAGCGCTACACTTTTTTACAAATTCCTATTGAATTTTGATCTACTTTGCCGTGTTAGCTGCTTCACTTTGTCATTTTAGAAGATAGCGTGGTATTTTTCTATATTTTTTTTAACCACCATTTTATTCTCTAGGATCTCTACTAAAAAATGTAATGTATAAAATGATATAATGCTTGGGGGTTCCAAGTAATTTTCTAGCAAAAAAAAGTTATTTTAACTTGAACAAATGTCAGGAAAAAAAGGTTTAGTATTTAAGTGGTAAAACTTCCTAATTTACACAGAAGTGTATTCCTTTGATGTAAAAGGCAAATTGTTACAATGTTTAGACTTAACTTCCACTGATAAAGAATGTTCCGATACTTGGCAGATGGCCCAGATTTTTTTCTTCCTTTATTTTGATAGCTGAGAGCAGAGAGAATTCTCTGCATACAAAAGATCGGGAAATACTTTGTCAAGATCGCAACAGGAAAAAAAAAAAAGTGATAAATAACTATTCTTGACTATTAATCGTGCAGCTCTACCATACGTTAATCAAAATTTCACCAGTTTAACAAGAGCCATACAATTTTTGGTCCATGTGCGGTTGCTCCCATTCAATAGAAGACGCTCTTACGATTCTGTCGAACGGACTTGCTGAAAAAATTTTCATGATCAGCAGCCGCTGATCCGCGTTTTTTTTTACAGCAGCAAGCCACCACTGTCAGAATACGTCTCAGTGCCTGGACTGTGTGGATGAAAGGAATGTTAATTTTTTTCCTACCTGTTGGCTAAAAAATGAAATGATCCATCTATGGCCAGCCTAAGCAAGTTGGTCAGACCGGGAGCCTGAGACTTCCAGCTTCACCCACAACAGCGAGTGGCGTCATAATAAAATTGCCACTCGCTGTGCCTAGGTACTACAGGAGGGGGATTGTATATGACCGGTGTTCAAAAGGAAAAGCAGACACTGATCATACTAAAAAGAAATACAGAGGACCGAGATCTGATCAATAAACAAACATTCATCTTGGGATTACTTGGTTGCTGCTAATATAAAAAAAAAAATAAAATAAAGTAAGAACTTAACTTTTAATAAATTACTGAAAGATTCTGTCTAGATTTCATCTTTAAGCTAAAAAGAAGGGGGACCAGTGTTATGTTTATAACAGATGGAAGCTCATGTAAACATCTCCATAATGTGTCTTCTTATGACTTCCTGTTCTGGTGAAGCTGTAATGTCACTGAATGGCTACATGTATTCCAATAGCATTGTGCAACATGTAGGCGCTCATTATAAACAATAATTACTTTAGAGGGTAAACAGTCTATTATTGTAAAGTCTTTCTTAATGCTCAACCCAAGCAGAAGAACGTAAATCACAATGAACAGGAAAGACCATAAACATACTGGGGGTGATGCAAACCGGGATCTGTGACCCATTTCTGGTGGTGTGGATGTAGTCAGAAGCCTTGGGCCCCATTCAGGACACAGTCACACCTGAGTGTTTACGGGTGTGTCCAAAGAGTTTTTCGATCGTATTCAGGATTGAGCGTTTTTGTTTTAGCCAATAGGAAGCTAGTTACTAGAAGCAGATTTTTATTTTCAGCAAAAAAAAAAAAAAAAAAAAAAAAAAAAAAAAAATTGGCACAGGCACCGTTTTGTCACCGCTACATTTACAAGATAGTTGTATCCACTGAAGTTCTAGTAAAAGTTCTGCTTTAAACTGATACTAGGTCACTATTAAATAAAAGTGTGAAAACTGCGCTAAAGAAAATCTATAAAGTTTAATAAAAATCCAAGTAGCAATTTGGTGTGCAACAACACTATTAATAATAAAAAAAAAAAAAAAAAAAAAAAAAAAAAAAAAGGATTGCTCCAATATATGACAAATCATAAATCAATAAGTGAATGAAAAATGTGTAAACAATCCTAATATCCACATGAGGTATAAAAAGAAAAAAAAAAAAAAAAAAACCCCTCTTAGTCAGTCAGTGGAAATAATGATCTAAAACAGGGATATGCAATTAGCGGACCTCCAGCTGTTGCAGAGTGCTGCGGGAGCCCGGCGGCAACCGCGGCCGCCAGGCACCCGAGCGCTGCCGCAATAGATCGCCAGGAACACAGGACATGATATGACGTTCACCCGGATCAAGGGAGGGTTCCTGCCAGCGTCATTTTACAATGCGCCGGTAGGGAAGGGGTTAAAGGCCCATACACACACACAAACACACACAAAATCTGGCTTTTTTAGCAACAGTTAAGACAGACGTGTTTGATCAGACAACCCGACCGTGTGTGCGCGCGCGTTCCACCGGACAATTTATTTTCGGTTTTTCCATCGGACAAATGTTCGCTGTGAATGCCCTCAAACTTTCCGGCAACAAATGTCTGAGGGAGGATAATCTGATCGTGTGTACACAAGCCCATCGGACTAAAGTCCAAACACACATGCTCAGAACCAATGCTAAAGATCAGACAACAATTGCAGAAGTTGCCCAAAGGGTGGCGGTAAAGAGCTGAAAAACCATGTGGTTTGGTGAAAGTTGGCCTCTTCCATGATGGAGTAAAATGCTGCACAGCATCGAAAGGTTCCCTTATTCATACGTTATGGCGCTGTCCCAAGCTTCATAGATACTGGGAGAAAGTGTTCCTGACCCTGACCACAATATCTCGGACAGATAGAACAAGTACCCCTAAATTAGCAATAATTCCAGATGGAGTTTTTACCTGTAAAGATGTATACAATGTGGACTAGATCCCTCTACATAGCACGTCAACTCATTTTACAAAAGTGGATTGCTACTACGCCACCAACCCATAAGCAATGGGGGTAACAAAATAAATTATATATTAAAAAAGAGAACGACTAGTATATAAAAAAACATAGGGGCGTTCCCCCAAAATGAAATAAAATATGGTCCTATTGGCTTGACTCTAGTAACTTACTATATGATGGGAGAGGGAGGGAGAGGGAGAGAACTTATAACAAATTAAGAAGTGGAGAACAGCACAATATTAATGGAACTGGAAATATATTTATAGGTTTGGTTTACTTTTTTTCCCCTCCCCCTTTGTATATTTAGGAACTAAAATGAAATTATTGTAATTTTAATGTTTTTGTTTAAATGTATGTATGGAATAAGCATAAAAAAAAAAAAAAAAAGTGCCACACATAAGTAGTGTTGTGTCTGTAGGACGATATATACCTCTTATCTGTTGCAAGTTGTGCCATTTGTTGCACTCCCGTGAGACACATTTCTAATGGAGCAGCTACATCACTCTTTATGAATTTCACAGACTGATGGGAATCTATACCTCCATCTATGAAATCATACATGATAAATGCAGGGTAAGCATAGTCTGGGCTGGATACAAGGCATCCCAGGATCAGTGCAAAGAAAACAGAACCTGAGGCCTGACAGCTCAGACAATAGAACGCAGTGCATTGCAATGAGGAACAATTACACCCAAAGAAAAAAAAAAAAAAAAAAGCACAGATTTGCTCTGAATAGCTCTGCACTTCACAAAAACACCATCCTGCCTGAATGCCCTCAGCAGCATTTTAATATTTACAGAATGAGCCTAGGTTCACATTGGTCTGATTTGACATGTCACGTCGGCGGCTTTTGCCAGCAATAACACTGTCCTAATCGGTGCGGCACCACACCGATTCCCAAAAGTGGTTCTTGCGCTACTTTTGGCGACTTCGGGTGCGATTTTAATAGACCTCTGTGCAGGAACCCGCACAGATGTCTGTCAAATCACTTCCAAAGTTAAACTGCATTACCGGGTTTAAATTGTGCGAGTTCAGCGCAACTTCTAACCCGCAGCACTGCGACGCTAGGCTTAGAAACATGCATAAAGCTGCTGATAAAAAGGTCCCATAAGTAACAGACACAAGCAATTCAAGAACTGCTCAAAGCATATGCCCTGCGTACGGATGCTGCAATAAGGGATTCCGATCATTGGAAGTGATCGGGGCAGCACAAGATTTTCAGACACGAGCCGCAACTAAAAGGCAATCTCTCCATGTTATACAGAGAAGAGAAAGCAAAGCTTTAAAACGTGAATACGCTGCATCCATGTGCTGGCCAAACCAGAAGGAAGATCGCAGTGATCCACACAATGGGGTTTATTTACTAAAGCCGGAGAGTGCAAAAATCAGGTTCACTTCTGCATAGAAACCAATCTGCTTCCAGGTTTTATGGGCAAAGTTAAAGGGTCACTAAAAGGAAAAAAATGTTTTTTGCTGAAATGACTGTTTACAGGGTATAGAGACATAAAAGTTAACCGATTCCTTTTTAAAATGATTAAAAATAGATACAAATCAATCATATAATGTGCCTACAGTTTCACTTTCGTTTTTAGAGAGAGACACACACAAAAAAAAAAAAAAAAAAAAATCCAGGGCAGTGTTTTGTTTTTAAAATGAATCTGATTGGTTCTGAGGAGTTTTAGACACACAGCTTGGACCACCGTGAAAAGCTGCCATGAGTTTTTTCATAAGGAGCCAGACAAGCAGGAAGTGTGGAGATCAGAGCAGAATTACAGCAACTTCAAAGCAAAAACGAACAATGAGGACATGAAACCAGGACTGCAGTAAGGTAAAGGAAGCCATTTAGCTAAAAAAATATTTTCCTTTAGTGATCCTTTAAATTGAACAAGCTGAAGATGAAAGCCAATTGGTTACCAAGCACAGCTGCACCAGGATTGAGTGCTTCAGTTTTAGTAAATCCCCCTGAGCCCTGGTTCACACTGGGTACGATTTGGAACGATTTGAGATGCGATTTGACATGTCAAATCGCATCTCAAATCGGCGGCATTTGCCGGCAATGGCACTGTCCTAATCAGTGCGACGCCGCATCTGCGATTTCAAAAAGTAGTTCCTGTACTACTTTTGCGATTTCGGGCCGCGATTTACATTAAATTGCGGCCGAAATCGCAGCAAAATCGCGGCCGCGAAATTGCGGTAAAATCGCGCATTTTACCGCGATTTTGAATTCGCAGCAGTGTGAACCTAGGCTCATTGTGTTGTCTGAAGCTTTCATGGGGCAGAATCCCCCATAGACCCAATTGGAATGCTTGAAAAAAATGTGTATTAATGCACGCGTCTCAGATGCTTCCAGTTCAAAGACTACGGATTCAAATATCTGTCCCTGTACTGCAACTCATACAAGCAAACAATGAGTGACCGTGGCAGGAATCCTCAGATTCCTGCAGCTGTTTTCCCCCCACCTGTGATCATGTCTGTGGAAAGCCACAGATAGCTGCAGCCACCACCAACCTGTAATTTAAAAAAGGTGGAAAAAACAGCTGCCGGAATTGGCAGATTCTTGCTGCCGTCATTCACATCAGCACTAGTCAGCCACGCGAATGTAACCTAAATTGTCTGGCTACACAAGTGTGTTAGAGGGCTGTACACACTAGAATGCCGTGCGGGAAACCAGCTTTCCATGTCAATTTCCCACACTACATTCAAATCGCACCGCCCTTGTGATTCGCAGCAGGCATTGATGCAAACCAATGACACAGTAAACGTAGTTTGGCAGCACCAGAACGTGATTCCAAAAAGTAGTACATGCACTGCTTTTGGTGGGGCTTACAGCGCGATTTCAGCTCATTGAAAATGAATTGCCTGTGAATCGCACAGGGACATTCAGAGCATTCCTGTGCGAGTTACATGCAGTTCCTAGTGTGAATGGGCCCTTACACCTTACTAGGTGTGACCCTGGCCTGAGATGTTTAGTAACAATGGGGAGTTAAAAAAAAAAAAAAATAGTACAAAAAGATCAAATAATCGCTACTGTAAAGGGGTTAATTTTTTCCTGTTGGACAGTGAAATTAATATTTACAGTAGCGATTTTCTCTTTTTGCACTATAAAGGGCCAATTTTTGTTTTTTTAACCCCATTATGTTACTGGCCGATTAATCGATTATGAAAATGGTAATCGATTAACTTCATAATCGAATAGTTGTTTCGGCCCTACACATATGATATGTGCACACAGCTATGTAAATATCCTACACAGAGTCCTGACCTCAACCCCATAGAACACCTTTGGGATGAATTAGAGCGGAGACTGCCAGGCCTTCTCATCCACATCAGTGCCTGACCTCACAAATGCGCTTCTGGAAGAATGGTCAAACATTCCCATAGACACACTCCTAAACCTTGTGGACAGCATTCCCAGAAGAGTTGAAGCTGTTATAGCTGCAAAGGGTGGGCCAACTCAATATTGAACCCTACAGACTGAGACGCCATTAAAGTTCATGTGTGTGTAAAGGCAAGTGTCCCAATACTTTTGGCAATATAGTGTACGTGTAACTTAACAGTTTTCCAATGGAATAATAACTCAGAGCCGGTTCACACTGGGGCGACTCGTCAAGCGACTCAGCCGACTGACGAGTCGCGTCCTATTCTATGCAATAGAACCGTTCTAATAGGAGCGACGCAAGTCGCTCCGACTTAGAAAAAGGTTCTTGTACAACTTCGGGGCGACTTGCATTGACTTCTATAACAGAGGTCATTTTGCAGGTCGCCTCTGAAGTCTTCAGGACGCCTTGCGGAGTCGCCCCCGAAGTCGTGCCGCCTAAGGGCCCTTTCACACGGGCCAGTTCAGTAATGATCCGCCTCCGTGTGTCCGTAAGCTCACCGGGGATCGCTCCGTATATCCCCGCTGAGTTGGCGGCTGACAGGGCGGTCCCCACACACTGTGCAGGGACCGCCCTGTCTTCTCTCCGCTCTCCCTAATGGGGGATCGGATGAACACGGACCGTGTGTCAGTGTTCATCCAATCCGCAGATGGAAGAAGAGAAAATAGGGTTTTCTTTCGTCCGCAAAATCGGATCTTTGCGGAGGTGGACGATTACGGGTGTCAGCGGATGTTTATCCGCTGACACCCGCAATCACATAGGGACCAATGTACGTCCTTTTTTCATCCGCAAACGGATGGATGAAAAAGCGGCCATACAGTCCGCACGTGTGAAAGGGGCCTAAGTGTGAACCTGTCTTGGTTCACAATAGAGACATCAAGCAAAAAGGGTAATTAACAATTCTGTTATGGTAGATATCCACCTGTCCAACATGTATACAAATATAGAATTTTTTAAATATAGGAGAGATAGAAAATATATACATATACCACCCCCCCCCCCTCCCCTCAGGGTAGTCACCACACTGTGGGAGGTAAATACCAGGGTGCTCACCCACAAAGAAATCTCCATACAAATAAAAAAACAGGTATAGGAGCCAATCATCGATCTTTCAGAGGAGAGAAGTCCAAGCAACAGCATTTCATTGGAGCTCAGCCCCCTCAAGACCCGTATTGGATTTGTGTATGAATATATCTGTCTACATTTATTTTTGGGTGGGAACAGGTAGATAAAATCTATGGCAATGCACAAATCATATAGTAACACAC
This sequence comes from Rana temporaria, assembly GCF_905171775.1. Classification (NCBI taxonomy): domain Eukaryota; kingdom Metazoa; phylum Chordata; class Amphibia; order Anura; family Ranidae; genus Rana; species Rana temporaria. The sequence continues at coordinate 442,134,182 of NC_053492.1, read as the reverse complement.
ACAGCTTCCATAGTACTGCACATAATATGGGGATTGATAGGTGTGGGTGGATGGATTCATCTCTCACTGAAAGGACATGGAATGCTGACACCCTGAATAGGATTTGGATGTGAAATTACTGCATGTGTGTACAGGATGGGAGCCCCCCCATATACAGGATGAGAGCCCCCCCCCCCAAATACAGGATGGAAGCCCCCCATATACAGGATGAGAGCCCCCCATATACAGGATGAGAGCCCCCCATATACAGGATGAGAGCCCCCCCATATACAGGATGAGAGAGCCCCCCCATATACAGGATGAGGAGCCCCCCCCATATACAGGATGACTGGAAGAGACCACAATACATAAACAAGGTACAGCTGGCGGCAGACATGAATGTAAATCCCGGGAGCCTCATCTGTAGGTCTAATCACACAGGACCGGAACCCTCCACACATGGAGACAGAACAGCACTGGTATATGGGGGGGTCAGGATAGGCAGTCCGCCATCAGTAGAGGTAAGTGGGGGGGTCCGGAAGGGCCCTCGGTAGAGGTAGGGGGGGCAGCCCTTGGTAGAGGTAAGCGGGGGGTCGGGACGGGCAGAGAGCCCTCGGTAGGGGTGAGCGGGGGTCAGGACGGGCAGAGAGCCCTCGGTAGGGGTAAGTGGGGGGTTGGAACGGGCAGAGAGCCCTCGGTAGGGGTAAGCGGGGGTCGGGACGGGCAGAGAGCCCTCGGTAGGGGTAAGCGGGGGTCGGGACGGGCAGAGAGCCCTCGGTAGGGGTAAGTGGGGGTCGGGACGGGCAGAGAGCCCTCGGTAGGGGTAAGTGGGGAGTTGGAACGGGCAGAGAGCCCTCGGTAAGGGTAAGTGGGGAGTTGGAACGGGCAGAGAGCCCTCGGTAAGGGTAAGCGGGGGTTGGGACGGGCAGAGAGCCCTCGGTAGGGGTGAGCAGGGGTTGGGACGGGCAGAGAGCCCTCGGTAGGGGTGAGCAGGGGTTGGGACGGGCAGAGAGCCCTCGGTAGGAGTAAGCGGGGGTTGGGACGGGCAGAGAGCCCTCGGTAGGGGTGAGCGGGGGTTGGGATGGGCAGAGAGCCCTCGGTAGGGGTGAGCGGGGGTTGGGATGGGCAGAGAGCCCTCGGTAGGGGTGAGCGGGGGTTGGGATGGGCAGAGAGCCCTCGGTAGGGGTGAGCGGGGGTTGGGATGGGCAGAGAGCCCTCGGTAGGGGTGAGCGGGGGTTGGGACGGGCAGAGAGCCCTCGGTAGGGGTGAGCGGGGGTTGGGACGGGCAGAGAGCCCTCGGTAGGGGTAAGCGGGGGTTGGGATGGGCAGAGAGCCCTCGGTAGGGGTGAGCGGGGGTTGGGACGGGCAGAGAGCCCTCGGTAGGGGTGAGCAGGGGTTGGGACGGGCAGAGAGCCCTCGGTAGGGGTGAGCGAGGGTTGGGATGGGCAGAGAGCCCTCGGTAAGGGGTAAGCGGGGGTCGGGACAGGTGGTCAGCCATCGGTAGAGGTAAGCGGGGGGGGGGGACAGGCGGTCCCAATTATTAGCACACATGGTATGAGAACTGGTGAGGGGTCAGGACAGGCGGGGAGCCCCCCGGTATTCTGATCAGACAGGCGGGGAGCCCAGCTCTCTCTCACTCACCCAGGCTGCCGGCGAATCCGTCCATGGCGGGGTGTAAGGGGTGGCGGGCTCCCTCCTGGATGGGGTTGGCCGTCTCTCTCATTCAGTCAGACGGACCCGCAGTGAGGTGGATATCTCCGCTCCCGCCTCCGTCTGTCACCGCTGCCGGCCTCACCGCCTCCTGTCTGCCCGGTGCTGGATTTTTTTTTTCCTGGAATAACTTTATTGCGAGCGAAGCCTGACAGACACACAGCTGACTGGGAGGAGGAAGTATAATTAGGTGGAGGAGAGGAGAGCTCAGTGTGTGCGGGGGGATCACAGCCCCCTCATTCTCAGTCTCCTCCTCCTCATTCCTCTAAATGTGACCCCAATACCATTTTTTCTGAGTGTGACCCCAATACCAGATCCCTCTGAATGTGACCCCGATAACAGATTCCTCTGAATGTGAACCCAATACCAGATCCCTCTGAATGTGACCCCGATAACAGATTCCTCTGAATGTGACCTCGATAACAGATTCCTCTGAGTGTGACCCCAATACCAGATCCCTCTGAATGTGACCCCGATAACAGATTCCTCTGAATGTGACCTCGATAACAGATTCCTCTGAGTGTGACCCCAATACCAGATCCCTCTGAATGTGACCCCGATAACAGATTCCTCTGAGTGTGACCCCAATACCAGATCCCTCTGAATGTGACCCCGATAACAGATTCCTCTGAATGTGACCCCAATAACAGATTCCCCTGAGTGTGACCCCAATACCAGATCCCTCTGAATGTGACCCCAATACCAGATCCCTCTGAATGTGACCCCTATAACAGATTCCTCTGAATGTGACCCCAATAACAGATTCCCCTGAGTGTGACCCCAATACCAGATCCCTCTGAATGTGACCCCAATAACAGATTCCTCTGAATGTGACCCCAATAACAGATTCCCCTGAGTGTGACCCCAATACCAGATCCCTCTGAATGTGACCCCGATAACAGATTCCTCTGAGTGTGACCCCAATAACAGATTTCCCTGAGTGTGACCCCAATACCAGATCCCTCTGAATGTGACCCCAATAACAGATTTCCCTTGAATGTGACCCCAATACCAGATCCCTTTGAGTGTGACCTAATACCAGATCCCTCTGAATGTGACCCCAATAACAGATTTCCCTTGAATGTGACCCCAATACCAGATCCCTCTAAGTGTGACCCCAATGCCAGATCCCTCTGAATGTGACCCCAATACCAGATCCCTCTGAGTGTGACCCCAATAACAGATTTCCCTGAGTGTGACCTCAATAACAGATCCCTCTGAGTGTGACCCCAATACCAGATCCCTCTGAGTGTGACCCCAATACCAGATCCCTCTGAATGTGACCCCACCCAATACCAGATCCCTCTGAGTGTGACCCCAATACCAGATCCCTCTGAATGTGACCCCACCCAATACCAGATCCCTCTGAGTGTGACCCCAATAACAGATCCCTCTGAGTGTGACCCTAATACCAGATCCCTCTGAGTGTGACCCCAATAACAGATCCCTCTGAGTGTGACCCTAATACCAGATCCCTCTGAGTGTGACCCTAATACCAGATCCCTCTGAGTGTGACCCCAATACCAGATCCCTCTTTGTGTGACACCACTCATCAGTTTTATCACTTACATCCCTCTACCTTCCCTGACCGGTCAGATCATTCTGTCCATCTTGGTTTCCCAGATCCCTGTACATTGTTGGCCCGGATCATTTTGCCAGTCACGTGCTCCAGATGCTTTGACCCAGTATTACAGACCTCTTTGTTTTCTTGGTGCTCCAGATCCCTCTGCCCCTTCTGTTTTCCCAGACCCTTCTGCCTCTTTTGGTTCTCTACCTCCCTCTGCCCACCTTGGTGTCCCTGATCCTTCTATATCCATTGGTGCCTTACATCCAGGGGCGGACTGACAACTCATGGGCCCCCCGCACAATAGGAGATTATGGGGCCCCTGGGAAATAGGAGATTATGGGGCCCCTGGGAAATAGGAGATTATGGGGCCCCTGGGAAATAGGAGATTATGGGGCCCCGGGCAATAGGAGATTATGGGGCTCCCAGGCAATAGATTATGGGGCCACACAGTACACACACACACACACACAATATACACACACACAGTATACATACACACAGAATACACATACACACACTGAAAAGGTACTGGAGAGGCAGGGCAGCTATAATCTTGGGATTTTTTTAAAAACACAGATTTTTACATACTGTCCCTGGTTTTACTGAGGCTGGCAACCCTGATGGGGCCCCCTAGTGGCATGGGGCCCTCAGGCAGTGCCCGAGTGCCCAAATGGTCAGTCCACCCCTGCTAACATCCTTCATCTGTTCTTGGTGCTCTAGATCCCTTTGCCAGTCTTCATGCTCTAGATCCTTCTTCCTTTCCATGTGCTCTAGACCCCTCTGTCTTCATTGGTTTTCTACCTACCTCTACCCTCTTGGTAGTCAAGTTGCCTTGGCCCCTTTGTGGAGCTCCATATCCTCTCTGCCTCTCTTAGTAATACAATTCTAATTTTCTTGGTGCTCAAGAGCTTTTTGTCTTTTTTGTACCTCATATCCCTTTGCCTCTTTTGACGGTCCAGTTCCCTCCTCCCATCTTGGTGCTTCAGGTCCCTTGTCCCTCTTAGTGCCGCAGATCTATTTGTTTTCTTGGTGCTCGAGATCCCTCCACCAGATCCCTCTGTCATTTTTGGTGCTCTAGATTATTTTGCCTCTCTTCATGTTCCAGATCCCCCTGGCTTTCTTGGGGCTTCAGATCCCTCTGCCCCTTCCGGTTCCACAGACCCCTCAGCCTCTATTGGTTCTCTGCTTGGTGGCTTAGTTCCATTTGCCCCTCATGGTGCTCCATATCCCTCTGCCTCTTTTAGTTCCACAGATCTCTTTGTTTTCTTGGTGCTTAAGATCTGTTTGCCTTTCTTTTGTACTCAAGATCCCTTGCCTCTCTCAGTGCTACAGATCTCTTTGGTATTTTTGGTTCTTATGATCCCTCTGCCTGTTTTGATCTCACAGGTTCTTTTGCCTATCTTAGTGGCCCAGATTCCTCTACATCTATTGTTGCCCCAGATCCCTCTACCATTCTTTTTGTTCTAGATGCTTTTGCCACTTTTCATGCTCCATGTTCCTTTGCATCTCTTGGTGCTCCAGATCCCTCTGCCTCTTCTGGTTTCCCAGACCCCTTTACCTCTCTTGGTTCACTACTTCCCTCATGGTGGCCCAGTTCCCTTTGTCTCTCTTGGTGCTTCAGATCCATCTGTCCCTATTGGTTTCTCAGACCCTTTTGCCTCTCTTGGTTCTCTGTCTCCCTCTGCCCATCTTGGTGTCCCTGATCCTTCTGCCTCAATCGGTGACTTCGATCCTTTTTCCATTCTTGGTGCTCTAGTTTCTTTTGCCAGTCTTCATGCTGCAGACCATTTTGCCTTTCCATGTGCTTTAGACCCCTCTGCCTTCCTTTGTTTTCTGCCTACCCCTATCCTCTTGGTATTCCAGTCCCCTTTGCCTCTCTTGGTGCTCCATATCTCTTTGCCACTCTTAGTGATATAATTCTTGTTTTCTTGGTGCTGAAGAAAAGCTCTTTGGGGTAGATTCAGAAAGCAATTACGCCTGCGTATCCATAGATACGCAGCGTAATTGCTAAGTAGCGCCGGCGTATCTACTTTCTGTATTCAGAAAGCTAGATACGCCGACTGTAGCCTAAGATACAACTGGCATAAGTCTCTTATGCCGTCGTATCTTAGGGTGCATTCTGCCGCTGGCCGCTAGGTGGTGCACCCGTAGTGGTCAGCGTAGAGTATGCAAATTGCATACTTACGCCGATTCACAAACGTACGCACGGCCGGCGCTCATTTTTTACGTCGTTTGCGTACTTCGTTTTCGCCGTAAGGCTGCTCCTGCTATTAGGAGGCGCAGCCAATGGTAAGTATGGACGTCGTTCCCGCGTCACGATTTGCATCGTTTGCGTAACTCGTTCGTGAATGGCGCTGGACGCCATTTACGTTCACGTCGAAGCCAATGACGTCCTTGCGACGTCATTTACCGCAATGCACGTCGGGAAATTTTCCCGACGGAGCATGCGCAGTACGTTCGGCGCCTAATTTAAATGATCCACGCCCCCTACGGGATCATTTAAATTATGCGCGCTTACGCCGGCCCCTTTTACGAAACGCCGCCGCAAATTACGGAGCAAATGCTTCGTGAATGCAGCGTAGCTACAGTAATTTACGGAGGCGTAGCGTAAAAACGATACGCTGCGCAGCCGTATCAGTGCGCGCCCCTACCTGAATCTGGGCCTTTATCTTTTTCGTACCCCAGATCCTTTTGCCTCTCTTAATGGTCCAGATCCCTTCCCCATCTTGGTGGCACAGATCTATTTGCCTAACCTTGTGCTCCAGATAATGTTGCCTCTTTTAGCTCTGAAGATGTCTTTGTTTTCTTGGCACTGAAGATCTCTGTACCTCTCTTGATATCCCAAATTCCTTTGCCTGTCTTGGTGGCCCATAACCCTCCTGCCTTTTTTGGTTGTCCCAAATCCCTTTGGGACAGGGATCAAAATCATTTTTGATGCTCTAGATCCCTATGCCTCTCTCCATGCTCCAGATCCTCCTACCTTTCTTGGTGCTTCAGATCTTTTGCCCCTTGTGGTTTCACAGACACCTCTAGCTCTCCCACGTTCTCTACTTGGTGGCCAACCCCCTTTGCCTCTCTCAGTGTTGTATATCCCTCTGCCTCTCTTAGTGCTACTTAGTTTCTTGGGGCCAGATTCACGTAGAATCGTGGCGGCGTAACGTATGTCCTTTACGTTACACCGCCGCAAGTTTTCATCGCAAGTGCCTGATTCACCAAGCACTTGCGTGAAAACTTGCGGCATCCGGCGCAAGCCCGCCTAATTCAAATGGGGCGTGTACCATTTAAATTAGGCGCGCTCCCGCGCCGGACGTACTGCGCATGCTCCGTTTTGAAATTCCCGCCGTGCTTTGCGCGAAGTGACGTAATTTTTTTGAACGGCGACGTGCGTAACGTACGTTCGTATTTCCGGACGTCTTACGCAAAAAAATAATAATAATTTGAAATTCGACCCGGGAAAGACGGCCATACTTTAACATGGCTCGACTAAAGTTAAGCCATGTTAAAGCAGGCTTAACTTTGCGACGGGAAAAAATTACTAGCGACGACGTAACGAACGCGAAAATCGTCGTGGATCGCCGTAAATCCTCATTTGCATACCCGACGCTGGAAAACGACGCAAACTCCACCCAGCGGCGGTCGAAGTATTGCATCCTAAGATCCGACGGTGTAAGTCAATTACACCAGTCGGATCTAAGGGCTATCTATGCGTAACTGATTCTATGAATCAGCCGCATAGATACTCTCAGAGATACGACGGAGTATCAGGAGATACGCCGTCGTATCTCTTCTGTGAATCTGGCCCCTGGTGCTTAATATCTCTTTGTCTTTTTTTTTTTTTTACTTCAGATCCCTCTGCCTATTTTGGTGCTCCAGATGCTTCTCTTCTCTTAGTGCTATATGTTTTTTTGGTTCCCAAGATCCTTTTGCCTTTTTTGGTCGGTAAGATTTATTTTGTCTATCTTGGTGGCACAGATCCCTCTGCCCATTTAGTGGCCCAGATCCCTCTACATCTATTGGTGCTCTAGATCATTTTGCCACTTTTCATGCTTCACTTCCCCCTGCCTCTCTTGGTGCTGCAGATTCGTCTGCCCCTTTTGGTTTCCTGGACCCCTCTGCCTCTATTGGTTCTCTACTTCTCTCATGGTGCTCCAGATCCCTCTGTCTCTTTTGGTCTCCTAGATCCCTCTACTCATCTTGGTGGCCCCAATCCCTTTGCTTCTTTTGATGCACCAGGTCCGTTGACCCAGTGCTACAGATATTTTTGCTTTCTTGGTGCTGCAGATCCCTTTGCTTCTTCTGATGTCTTATGCCGCGTACACACGATCATTTTTCAGCATGAAAAAAACATTGTTTTTAAAAAATGTAATTCAAAATGATCGTGTGTGGGCTTCACATCATTTTTCAGGTTCTGAAAAACGACAACATTTTTTTTCGAACATGCTGCATTTTTTTAACGTTGTTTTAAACAATGTCGTTTTTCAGGTTGTAAAAAATGATCGTGTGTGGGCTAAAACGACGTTAAAAACCTGCGCATGCTCAGAAGCAAGTTATGAGACGGGAGCGCTTGTTCTGGTAAAACTACCATTCATAATGGAGTAAGCACATTCATCACGCTGTAACAGACAGAAAAGCGCGAATCTTTTAGTCTTTTACTAACACGGAATCAGGTAAAGCAGCCCAAAGGCGAATGGAACTTCCCCTTTATAGTGCCGTCGTACGTGTTGTACGTCACCACGCTTTGCTAGAGCATTTTTTAAAGATGATGGTGTGTGGGCAACGTCGTTTTAATGATGAAGTTGGAAAAACGTTTTTTCAACATGCTGAAAAACTTTGTGTTTTTTTTCATGCCGAAAAATGAACGTGTGTACGCGGCATTAGGTCCTTTTGCCCCATTGATTTCTGAGATCCCTTTGCCACTCCTTGTTCCCCAAATCCCTTTGCCCAGTGGCGGATTTAGACCTTGGGGGCCAGGGGCATTTCAAGTTCGGGGGCCCATCAACATAGAAATTCAATTATGACAAATAATTTGAACTGAAATTAATGATAAACCACAATGGAAGATTACCAGGATAGGTGGATAAAAGAGATGCTTTTTTTTACTCCTTTAATTATATGCTCTGTAAGAATCTTCTGTCCTTTTTACAAATATCTTACTGATCATGCTATTATCTTTCTCATGAACAATATATGAACTCCCTTTGTGGCTTTGTCACGTATTAGAAATGAGAAAAAAAAAAAAACATGGATTCCAGCATGAGATCCCAGCAAGGCTGCAGATTCGCCAGATTTTCCTTCTAATGCCTTGTACACACGGGGGTAGATTCAGAGAGCAATTACGCCGGCATATCCATAGATACGCCGCGTAATTGCTAAGTTGTGACGGCGTATTTACTTTCTGTATTCAGAAAGCTAGATACGTCGACTGTAGCCTAAGATACGACTGGCATAAGTCTCTTACGCCATCGTATCTTAGGGTGCATTCTGACGCTGGCCGCTAGGTGGCGCTCCCGTAGTTGTCAGCGTAGAGTATGCAAATTGCATACTTACGCCGATTCACAAACATACGTACGCCCGGCGGTAGTTTTTTACGTTGTTTGCATAAGTCGGTTTCGTCGTAAGGCTGCTCCTGCTATTAGGAGCCGCAGCCAATGGTAAGTATGGACGTCGTTCCCGCGTCACGATTTTCAAATTTTACGTCATTTGCGTAAGTCGTCCGTGAATGGTGCTGGACGCCATTTACGTTCACGTCGAAGCCAAAGACGTCCTTGCGACGTCATTTACCGCAATGCACGTCGGGAAATTTTAGGGACGGCGAATGCGCAGTACGTTCGGCGCGGGAACGCGCCTAACTTAAATGATCCACGCCCCTTACGGGATCATTTGAATTACGCGCACTTACGCCGGCCTCTTTTACGCTACGCCGCCGCAACTTTACAGGCAAGTGCTTTGTGAATCAAGCACTTGCCCGTAAAACTTGCGGCCGCGTAACGTAAATGTCATACGTTACGCCGCTGCAGTTTTCCGCGCCCCTACCTGAATCCACCCCACGGTCTGACTTTTGACCATGCAAAAGTCCACGTGAGTCCGTCGGAAGTCCGACGGAAAGAAAGAGAACAGGTTCTCTATCTAAGGTCCATCGGACTTCTGAAAAAAAAAGTCAGATGGAGGCTACAAACGGCCGAACTTTCCTAAAAAAAAGCCAGTCTGACTTTTTTTCTTGGAAAATCCGGCCGTGTGCACGAGGCATAAGTGTCATAAGAAAATATGCAACTGCTTGGCTTAGAGAGCAGGGATCCAGTTGGAAGTTATGGGGGCAGCCCGGCTCTTATCTGCTCCTTGTAACACTGGAAGTATGAAAACAGTTTGGTATTTGGGAGGATGCTGTCAATAGACTGGAGTGTGCAGATCATCAAAGACTGTAAACCAATGCCAAACTAGAATGTCTTATGTAAATAACATGTTTACAGAGAAGCAGTCATTGTAATGACGCAAGGCAGAAGTCAACACTAATTCATTTATACACCGCAGATGATCACAATCTGCAAATAATGTTATTCATCTTTCTGAAGAAAACACATTTTTATTATGTTTGGATAGAGTAGGAAACGGTATATGTTACCCCGACATGTCATATTCCTGATACGTGTCTGTTGTTCCATGTACTTAAAGGGGAGGTTCACCCTAAAAACGACTTTCTAGTATTATATTGGCCCCCCACATTACAATACAATTATGCCTATTATGTTTTTTTTTATGCTGTACATACCTTGGTACAGCTAATTCACCCGTGGCTTCCGGGTTGCGAGTCCCGCGGGAATGGGCGTTCCTAACATGCTGGTGATTGGCGTGATGACAAAAAACGAGCTCCCCCCGTTGCGTAAGCTGCGTCACGATTGGCGAAAGGAGCCGAACGGCGAGTCGGCGCTAAACTGCGCCTGCGCATCGCCGTTCGGCTCCTTTCGGCAATCGTGACGCAGCTTACGCAACGGGGGGAGCTCGTTTTTGGTCATCACGTCAATCAACAGCATGTTAGGAACGCCCACTCCCGCGGGACTCGCAACCCGGAAGCCACGGGTGAATTAGCTGTACCAAGGTATGTACAACATAAAAAAAAACATAATAGGCATAATTGTATTGTAATGTGGGGGGCCAATGTAATACTAGAAAGTCGTTTTTAGGGTGAACCTCCTCTTTAAAGCAGAACTCTTCCACTACTTCCCTCAACTCTACCCCTCATTCCATCCTCTGTAGATATTGCATTGTTTGTTTCTTTCTTCTTTTACCTTTTTTTAAGTAAAACTGTCTGGCCCCACCTCCCCATGCCTGTCAGTTGCCAGTCTGTTCCTCCCTGGTTATGCACGTCACATATTCCAGGAGGCATAGGTGGCCCTACTGGTGCGTCTTCCGGGGGGCCTGCCCGCTGAGCCAAGAATAGCCGACGGGCCTCTCGATGATGCTAGAAAAAACATGGCGGTGTGGGACAGAGCTGTGTTCGGCTCAGCGTGACATCACTGGATCCGTTTGATGGATGAGTATCTGAAATGTGCAATTACCACCTTAAAGCGGAGTTCCGGCCACAATTTCACTTTCTAAATATAAATACCCCTGTAATACACAAGCTTAATGTATTCTAGTAAAGTTAGTCTGTAAACTAAGGTCTGTTTTGTTAGGTTGTTACAGCATTTAGACACTTTATAAAATAGAAATTGACTGGGGCCATCTTAAGTGTGGGCATCATGAAGCCAGACTGTATGACTTCCTGGATTTCAGCCTTGCAGATCTCGCACATGCTCAGTGCTGCACAAGCAGTGTAATAGGTTTCAGATCAGGTTTCAGCACATGTACTGTCCAAGTCACATGATTCTTCGAGACTGGGGAGTGCACAGACTCCTGGAAAGTTACACCCACTACATTCCCAGGAGTCTGTGTAGGTTAGGTGTAGGTTAGGAAGCTTAAGCACCTAGGTGCAGGAAGTGGGAAGATTAACTATTCTGCCTAGCAACAACACTTTGAAGGCATCTAAAAAAATATGTTTTTTATTAAAGGACTAATGAAATTTTTTTAAAACTACTGATGTAATGTTATATTTATGGGTGGAACTCCACTTTAAGGTAAGCAGAAAAAAAAGGGGGGGGGGGTTGTAGCAGATCCGCTTTAAAAAGTTCTTTGAATTGCTTTTTTAATGTCATTGAAAACGATCGTGTGTGAGCTTCAGAGCATTTTTCGGGTTTTGAAAAACGTCCAATTTTTTTTCCGAACATGCTGTATTCTTTCACAACGTTTTTAACGTTGTCGTTTTTTCGGGTTGTAAAAAATGGTCGTGTGTGGGCTTTAACGACGTGAAAAACCTGCGCATGCTCAGAAGCAAGTTATGAGACGGGAGCGCTCGTTCTGGTAAAACTACCGTTCGTAATGGAGTAAGCACATTCATCACGCTGTAACAGACAGAAAAGCGCGAATCGTCTTTTACTAACACGGAATCAGCTAAAGCAGCCCCAAGGGTGGCGCCATCCGAATGGAACTTCCCCTTTATAGTGCCGTTGTACGTGTTACACGTCACCGCGCTTTGCTAGAGCATTTTTTTTTCACGATGGTGTGTAGGCAAGGCCATTTTAATGATCAAGTTGGAAAAAACATTGGCCCAGATTCAGGTAGATTGGAGCAATATTTGCGTGGGCAAAGAGCAAAGATTTTTCTCTGCGCCCACGCAAATATTTCGATTTGCCCAGCGATTCACGGAGCAGTAGCTCCGTAAATTGCGCGGGCGATATGCTAAACAGCCGGGCGTAAGGCTGCCTAATGTAAATGATCCCGCCGGGGGCGGGAATCATTTAAATTAGGCGCGCTACCGCGCCGAGCGAACAGCGCATGCTCCGTCGGGAAACTTTCCCGACGTGCATTGCGGCAAATGACGTCGCAAGGACGTCATTTGCTTCTAAGTGAATGTGAATGGCGTCCAGCGCCATTCACGAATCACTTACGTAAACGACGTGAAATTTAAATTTCACGAGCGGGAAGCGCAGCTATACTTTAGCATAGGTTGCCCCTGCTATAGCAGGAGCAACCTTGCTTTAAAGTCGGCGTACGGAAACTCCGTACCTTGCGTGCGCAGGGCCCGCGCAACTTTTGTGAATCGGTGGTAGTATGCAATTTGCATACTATACGCCGATCACAATGGCAGCGCCCCCTAGCGGCCAACGCAAGAATGCAGCCTGGGATGTGAAGGCATAAGGAGGCTTATGTCTGTCAGATCCTAGGCTGCAGTCGGTGTAACAAGGTTCCTGAATCAGGAGCACTCGTTACACCGGAGCAAGTAAGCACTTGCGCCGCGCAACCTATGGTTGCGCGGGCGCAAGTGCTTCTTGAATCTGGGCCATTGTTTTTTCTAGAGCCTGAAAAACTTTGTTTTTTACAACCCAAAAAATGATCGTGTGTACGTGGCATTTGTGCTCCTTCATCCATAATGTAGGTGCCCCAATACCAGCCAGATTACTGTTAATGGCCAGATCACCAGGTGCAAACTGTGAAAAAATGCCTAAAAAAAGAAAACGAATGCAGCCACCACATCTAAGGATTAAAAAGCTACATATTTATTAAATGTTGGGTTTTGGGTTCAATACCTCTGTAAGGATGAGCCTGGAGGCCAAGCTGTGGATGAATATCTCTTGCTTATCTTATTTCTCAGCTAGTAGCTCCATTATTTTTATATAGACTTCTTCAACCTTTTCTAATGCTTTACCCCAGAGGATTGCTTGAAATAGTTTTCAGATCTCAGAAAACCCCTGCTAAAATTTATTCACCTGGGATCAATGGGAAAAATGCCCCTTACACTTGTGTTCAGTGGAAAGCATGCCCTTTTACAGTGGTGGTCAGAATGCTACCCTTACGGACAGCTAAAAAGATCATTGGGTTCATGTCGCTGGTTCTGCAAGGTGGTGTTGGGCCCAAGGTAAGGTGACCAGATTTTTTAAATGAAATCCGGGGACATATTTTTTCTTTACTAGTAATGGCAACAATCAGCGACTCTCTGCCCACCGCAGGGGTGTGTAATTCAATTCAATTTTTTTTTATTTTAATTCTGCACTGACTGTCTTTGAAATTGCCCCTGCCTCCTATTAAATCTGGGGACAAAACCAGGGACAGACTTGGTCCGGGGACAGTGTCCTGTTTCAGGGGACTGTCCCCTGAAACTGGGGATGTCTGGTCACCCTAGCCCAAGGACTATGCAGCCACCATCAAACAGGAGGTCAATCAGCCACAGCTCAAGGTACCCATAGCAACCTCTGGAGGAACCTTAGGCCCCGTACACACGAGGGGATCTCCGCTGGAAACGGTCCGCCGGACCGTTTCCAGCGGAGATTCCTCCTCCGGATTTTGATCCGATGGCTTGTACACACCATCGGATCAAAATCGGCGCGGAATACATCCGCGGTGACGCGTCGACGTGCGCGACGCTGGAAGGTAAGTATTTCCACGCATGCGTCGAATCACTACGACGCATGCGAGGGAGGGGAGCGGATGGATTGATCCGGTGAGTCTGTACAGACGACCGGATCAATCCGCTGGACACGATTCAAGCGGATAGATTTCTTAGCATGCTAAGAAATTTCTATCCGCTTGAAATCGATCGGCCGGACGAATTTCCGCGGATAAATATCCGCTAAGCCGTACAGACGACCGGATTTGTCCGCTGGAACTGATTCGCGGATCAATCCCAGCGGATAGTCGTGTGTACGAGGCCTTAGTGTTCCACTGAATCCTGATCGAGTGCAACAACCCACCAAGGTCGAGGCTTGTTCATTTGTGGAATTAATTTTATGGATTGTTAACCACTTACGCCCCGGACCAAAATGCAGGTAAAGGACCAGGCCCCTTTTTGCGATTCGGCACTGCGTCGCTTTAACTGACAATTGCGCGGTCGTGCGACGTGGCTCCCAAACAAAATTGGCGTCCTTTTTTCCCCACAAATAGAGCTTTCTTTTGGTGGTATTTGATCACCTCTGCGTTTTTTTTTTTTGCGCTATAAACAAAAATGGAGCGACAATTTTGAAAAAAATTCAATATTTTTTACTTTTTGCTATAATAAATATCCCTCAAAAATATATACATTTTTTTTTTCTCAGTTTAGGCCGATACGTATTCTTCTACATATTTTTGGTAAAAAAAATCGCAATAAGCGTTTATCGGTTGGTTTGCGCAAAATTTATAGCGTTTACAAAATAGGGGATAGTTTTATTGCATTTTTATAAAAAAAAATGTTTTACTACTAATGGCGGCGATCAGCGATTCCTTTCATTACTGCGACATTATGGCGGACACTTCGGACAATTTTGACACATTTTTGGGACCATTGTCATTTTCACAGCAAAAAATTCATTTAAAATGCATTGTTTATTGTGGAAATGACAGTTGCAGTTTGGGAGTTAACCACAGGGGGCGCTGAAGGGGTTATGTTTCACCTAGTGTGTGTTTACAACTGTAGGGGGGTGTGGCTGTAGGAGTGACGTCATCGATTGTGTCTCCCTATAAAGGGGATGACACGATCGATGCAGCCGCCACAGTGAAGCACTTCAGTTCCAGGGACCGATCGTGGGACCCCAGCGATGATCGGGTCCGCGGGTCCCGCGGTCCCGGAGCTTCGGACCGGGTCGCGGGCACGCGCCGCGGGTGCACGTCCGCGACCCATGGCTGGGTAGATGTACAGGACGTGCCGGTACGTCCATCTGCCCAGCCGTGCCATTCTGTCGAAGTATATCGGCGTGCGGCGGTCCTTAAGTGGTTAAACTAACTACAATCTCTGTGAATTCCAAATAGAAATCGATTTTTGGCTCTGGAACGTTGCCCCACTTTCTGAAAAGCGAGAAAAAATGATGTGGTCCAAGGTACCATGAGTAATTGGCCTCCGTCCCAAATTTGGACAGAAAGAGAGTTTGGTCAGGGGGACTTTAAATGAGGCCAATCACTATGTAGAGTAAGCATGTGGGATCTAAAACACTGTGGGCCAGATCCACATAGAAATGGATCGGCGCAGTGTATCAGAGATACGCTACGCCGCCGTAACTTACCTGACGTTCTTTCGAATCCTCAAAGATTTTGCGCCGTAAGTTACGGCAGCGTAGTGTGTTTCTGGCGGCGGAATTCAAATCGGCGATTAGGGGGCATGTTTCATTTAAATGAAGCGCGTCCCCGCGCCGAATGAACTGCGCGTGCTCCGTTTTAAAATTTCCCGCCGTGCATTGCGCGAAATGACGTCGCAAGGACGTCATTTTTTAAACTTAGACGTGACTTACGTCCATCCCGATTCACGGACGAGTTACGCAAAAAAAAAGAAAAAATTCAAATTTCGACGCGGGAACAACGCCCATACTTAACATGGCAAATCTTACTATTCGCTGCAAAATGCCAGCTTTAACTATACGCCGGAAAAAGCCGACTAGAGATGACGTAAGAGAATGCGACGGCCGCGCGTACGTTCGTGGATTGTCGGAAATAGCTAATTTGCATACCCGACGCGGAAAACGATGCAAACTCCACCCAGCGGACGCCGAAGTATTGCATCTACGATCCGAAGGCGTACGAAGCCGTACGCCTGTCGGATCGAACCCAGATGCCGTCGTATCTTGGTTTGAGGATTCAAACTAAAGATACGACGCAGGTAATTTGAAAGTATGCCGGCGTATCAGTAGATACGCCGGCGTACTCTGTCTGTGGATCTGCCCCTGTATTGCTTGCAGGCCTGTCGCTACAGGACAGGCAAAACAAAGAATTGCTTGGGGCCCCCGAGCTGGCCTGGGGCCCCCAACTTCCCCTTCCCAGGCTGTAGCTTGGCCGAGCTCCTCCTCCTGCCTCCTGGAGTCCTGTCATTCCGGCCAGGTACCACACGTGGTACAGGAGATTCAGTTTCCTGTTCCCGGCCAGACTAACAGCAAGTGCACACTGAGTGCTCACTTCCTTTCAGTCCAGCCGGGAACACAGGAAACTGAATCTCCTGTACCGCACGGTACACCGCCCAGGCACTATCTGATAGGGGACCCATAATGATAGAACACCGGACTGACAGGAGGAAGAGGAGCTCGGCCACGCTACAGGGGCAGCCTACAGGGAATAAGGGGAGGTGAGAATAGAGAAACATAGGGACTGGGGGGGAGTAAGAACACGGGTGTAAAAAATTAGTGAAGCGCTAATGTAGGCTTTGCGTGCAGGAGGGGGGTGCTTGGGGGCCCCCCCATTTTGCTTGGGGCCCCCAAATTCCTTCAAACGGCCCTGATTGCTTATATAGGTTCCGACAGTCTTCTGTAATTTGTGAAGTAGAGTATGAACAGCAAAGTCCATTTAGCCAGTCTATTTGCATTAAAATAAAGTGTTGGCTCTTGACTTTTGGCAAAAAGGAAAACTATAAACTGTTTTAATTAGTATCATTAAAAAAAAAAAATGCACATTTTTTAATTTAATGGTGGTGAAAGAATTTTGCAACACACATATTCCAGTTCCTTCGGTTGGCCAACAAATCTACTATTATCTCTTTAAAATTATTATACCAATAAACATAAGCTTGAAGAAAGTGAGTGAAAGGAACTTGTCTGTCTCCAGCTGTGCTCGGTTCGAGTCCAGACTGAGCTGTGCATTGGTGGGAGGAGGTAAAACTGCTGCTGCTTTTATAATTGTAACATTCTGTGGAATGCAAGAGTTGAAAAAAGTTGGCTGTAGACTAAACACTAATAACCATTTAATGGAAATGATACCAAGATATATTGAACGGTTAGGTGGATGACTGTGCATGTTTACAGACAGACATACATCAGGCCTCAAAATTTCCACTCGCCTGCTAGCATTTGGCGAGTGGAAATTAGCTGAGGGCGAGTGTGGAGCCACATCGGAGGGGGGGGGGTGGGTTGGCGTTCGCCAATTCTCCTCCTCCCAGCGATCGGCCAGGAAACCGTGGGAAAGGTAGAGGAGAGGAAGAGGAGAGCTGGCCGTATTACACAGAGACGGGAAACTCCGCTCTTACAAGAAATTTCCGGCCTCCTGGACAGGCTCTCCTATGATAGACAGCATACTTGTCCAATGCCATGAAACTGAAGTAGTGCGACGTCTACCATAAGAGCTGGTCCAGGAAGCGGGACTTTGACAGCTGAATTCTCCTCTCTGTGTGATCTGGCTGGATTTCCTCTTCCTCTACCTTCTCCAAAGTTTCCTGGCCGATCGCTGGGAGGAGAATCGGCTCCTGTGAGGCTGCATTGATGGGCACCGATGAGGCTACATTGATGGACACCGAGGAGGCTACATTGATGGACACCGAGGAGGCTACATTGATGGACACCGATGAGGCTACAATGATGGACACCAATGAGGCTACATTGATGGACACCAATGAGGCTGCATTGATGGACACCAATGAGGCTACATTGATGGACACTGATGAGGCTACATTGATGGACACCGATGAGGCTACATTGATGGACACCGATGAGGCTGCACTGATAAAGTTGTTGTTAATATTTATTTTTTGTAACAGTGTCTTTTTATGAGATAATTTACAAGGGCGTGTTTTGGTATAGAATAGGTGTTGGGCGGGGCAACTAGTGGGGAGCAACTCTTAAGGCCTGGCTAGTAGCTTAGGACTTGAAATTTTGAGCCCTGTTATAGATGGTATACCCTCTTCTGAAAATCATATAGATAGTAGCATTCACCAAATGTTATAACCCTAAAAATGCACATTATTCAATATCTCCAAGGTGTCAGGAAGACATGGGTGGAGACACCTGGCCTACACAGATAGAAAAAATGCCCCCCTAGAGTATGGGCTACATGAGTAGTATGCAGCAACCAGGGTCGGGAAAACAGATGGGCAGAAGGAGCTCCTTCTAATATAAGGCTGACAGGAGTAGTGACAGCGGCACCACTGCTTCTGTCAGCCCAGTGCTTGAAGCAGCAAGGAAAGAGTCAGGAGGAGGTGCGAGCTGTGCTCTCTCTGAAGAGGTGGATGGTTCCTTAGTGGTGACTGCTTCCCCTTTACCTCTGACCACGACTGGTTCCCCGTTTGGCTGAACCTCTGTAACTCGGTTGGACTCCAATCCTGCAGTCCCAACCCTACGCTGCTTCTCCTGCTCTTGGATAGGCCTCAGTCAGCCTAGCAGCCAGGTGTCCCTGGGATAGGCTGCAGGCTTCTAGCCTAACAACCCGGGACGACATAACACACATCCACCCAGACAGCCGTCCAGGTGGCACAGAACACCAATCACCTGACTCCACACAAATAAATAGGCTCTCCCAGCATGCTGAGGGACTAAAGAAAGCCCTGCCTATTGGCTGAGACTCCCCATCCATTCATAATCTGACCTTGCTATGCCCTTGTTTATCTAATGTCACCAGCAACAGTGCCACCCAGTGACAGAAGAGAAGAGGTGCAGCAACTCCAGAATTAGAGAGGGATCAGTCGATCTTCTAAAAATTAATCAGAACATTTACTATCTGGTAAGCTAAGTTTGTGAGCAACCCTGCCTAAACACCAGGGTGCTCCATCTTGCATAAGAAGTACCAGCATCAGAACCTGGTGAAACCTCATCCTCCCCTCTCCCCCCTGCCTAGAATTACCCTCTGTAACGGAACCCCAAATGGGACAGGGGTTAACGCTGTTTAAGATATTCCATTCCGAACCCAAGACAGCTTATCGACACTCCACAATCCGGCGATACGACCCATACAGATTTCCCCCTCAGAAACGAGACACAGCTCTGTTCTCTGGTTCAACAGGAATAGACAATCTTTATTGAGAAGGAAGGCTCATATATACACCAAAAAGAATACTTGCAGTAATCAAATGGAAAATTACACACTCCACCCACAACATCATACAATGGTTACTAACAAGCCCCCTCAATACACATCTTTTAGTCGACAGACATCTGGCACCAGCTCTTGATCTGATCTACATGAGTTAATTAACTACAGCTTATAAGTCAGACATCTGACCTTTAGACTGTCTTGTTAACTTACAATCCACATTTATCATCAACAGAACTTCACACAATGACAGGTTCTTAGGAGCCAGACTAAGATTCATTTACATGACAGTAGCAAATGACATTAACACCTTGAGTCACTCTTTTTATTGACCGGTTGGGTTTAGAATCAACAACCTGTAATATTTCAAGATATCCTGGAATACATTGTGAATTATCATTACTGCCCCATCACATGTAATCCCAGATATCATTTCTCAGTCATCCTATGCCCCTAGTGGACATAGGATGACTTTAGACACAAGAGTCATCTGTGAAGCTGAAACAGGAGTACCCCACACCCTGCAAGAGCCTCTGGGTCCCACGGGTCATTCCGTTACACCCTCCAAACAAATCAACCCTAACCTCTTGTTCCCACCCCAAAAAAAACACCCTGCCTAGTGCAACAACAAAAATGATGTGTAAAACCTCCAATGGGAGCTGGTGTAAACTTCCCCCCAGACCCCCTATTCCCTGCTAATCCACCTGCACAGGAAAAAAAATGCAAACTGACTGTGCCCTGAAGAGCCAGCACCCCACCTTAAAACCATGATGGGTCAATTGAGTGCTGGATTCTACAGCTGAATCCGAGCCAGACTGATAGAACATCAAAACCTCAGTGTGTTTATCGTCCTTTTTTTTTTTTTTTTTGAGAGAGAAAGTTGAATTTTTGATTACACCATCCTTATATAGGTGAGTACCTCCCATCTCTGGGTTCTACTTAGCAGGCTTCCCAGGACCATTTCTCTCTTTTTGTAGGAATTGAATGTAGCAGTGAGAGTAGAAAATACTGTGTTCTGCACTATGTTGCAGGGAACTGCTACTCTTTGTGTGGAAGCAGCAGTCTCTCTGCAGCAGGCCGACATCCCTCAATGAATTATAACTAGAGGCCAGTAATCAGCAAAGCTCACACTCCCTAACTTGTTGGACTCTAGTTGTGACTAATGCCGCGTACAGACGGTCGTTTTTTGTGATAGAAAAAAACGACGTTTTATGTGATGAAAAAAAAACGACGTTTTTGAAATTTAATTTTTAAAAACGACGCAGCATACACACCATCGTTTTTTCAAAATGCTCTAGCAAAGCACGGTTACGTTCAGCACGTACGACGGCAATCTGTTCCATTCAAGCTTGCTTCATAACTTGCTTCTGGGCATGCGCGGGTCTAAAAACGTTGTTTTGCCCACACACTATGGGCCAGATTCACAGAAGAGATACGACAGGGTATCTCCTGATACGCCGTCGTATCTCTGGGAGTATCTCTGCGGCTGATTCATAGAATCAGTTACGCATAGATAGCCTTAAGATCCGACAGGTGTAATTGACTTACACCGTCGGATCTTAGGATGCAATACTTCGGCCGCCGCTGGGTGGAGTTTGCGTAGTTTTCCAGCGTCGGGTATGCAAATGAGCTTTTACAGCGATCCACGACAGTTTTCGCGTTCGTTACGTCGTCGTTAGTAATTTTTTCCCGTCGCAAAGTTAAGCCTGCTTTAACATGGCTTAACTTTAGATGAGCCATGTTAAAGTATGGCCGTCGTTCCCGGGTCGAATTTCAATTTTTTTTTTGCGTAAGACGTCCGGGAATACGAAAGTACGTTACGCACGTCGCCGTTCAAAAAAATGACGTCACTTCGCGCAAAGCACGGCGGGAATTTCAAAACGGAGCATGCGCAGTACGTCCGGCGTGGGAGCGCGCCTAATTTAAATGGTACACGCCCCATTTGAATTGGGTGGGCTTGCGCCGGACGCCTTTACGTTACACCGCCGTAAGTTTACACGCAAGTGCTTGGTGAATCAGGCGCTTGCGCTGAAAACTTGCGGCGGTGTAACGTATAGACGATACGTTACGCCGCCGCAAGTATATGTGAATCTGGCCCTATCATTTTAAATGACACAAAAAACGACGTTTTGAAAAACGACACAAAAAATTCGAGCATGTTCGAATTTTTTTTTTTTTGTTGTTTTTCAGAAGACATAAAACAACGTTTTCCCCACACACGGTCATTTTAAATGACGTTTTTAAAAACGACGTTTTTTTTCATCACAAAAAACGACCGTCTGTACGCGGCATTAGGGTGATAGTGTAGGGGGGAACTGCGGAGAAACAGTGGTTCTCTGCAGCTTTGTGCAGGACATAGGATTTTTTTTTCTCTCACTGGGGCTGCTTTGAAACGAAAAATAACAGCAAAGCACAGAGAACCTACATATTAAATTCATATAAAGTATTTTTCCTTAAACTTCAATTGGGATTTAATACAGCTTGAAAGAGCATTCTCCCCAAAACAGATGGAGCAAATGTCTCCCTGCTGTGTAAACTATACAAGTAACATGTGGTTGCAGTTAGCGTGTTTGATGTAACATTGCTCCAATGATGCTACAAGCTGCCTGTGTGCTTTACATCACAGGAAGCAGCCATGTACTGGCCATCGGGACTACCGGGAGTTTCTCTGTGGGCCAATGGCTCAGTGAGCCGGTTTTAGTGACAAGAGGTAGAGCGGGTGGGGACTCCCAATTCCTGTCCACCAATAAGCTAATCTCCCGCTGTGCAGCTGTTTTAAAAAAAAAAAACTTCTCGGGGGCCCCCTGTGTTCAGTGTGGGCTGGGGCACAGAAAACTGACTATTTCATCACTTTTGGCTTTAGGCGGATTAATCCGCAGCACCGCACTACACAGTTGAAGGCCGGCCTGTGCTAAATCAGTACACTGGAGCCGGTCAGGAGTGCTGCTGCGGATTAATCCACCTAAAGACGAAAGTGATGAAATAGTCCGCTCTCAGTCCCCCGGCCCCCACTGAACACAGGGGGCCTGGATACATTTTTTTTCTAAACAGCTACAAGTGGGATTCGGGAGATTAGCTGATTGGTGGACAGGATTTGGGCAGTTCCCACCAGCTCAGCTCGCCCCCCAGTTTCCTCCAGCCCTGGTTACCCAGCTCTGTGGTGCCCAGGAGGAAGGGATAGGACCAAATGTACCAACAGTGCACGGCTGGTCCCGGGCTCCCAGCTTCAGGACAAGCACTGCACCTGGGACCTAGGTAGAAGAAGCTGTGCAGACCAGGTACTGGGGGGGGGGGGACTAACATTGATGGGCACTTATGAGGCTGCACTGAAGGGCACTGATCAGGCTGCATTAATGGGCACTGGTGTGGCTGCATTAATGAGCACTGGTGTGGCTGCATTAATGGGCACTGGTGTGGCTGCATTAATGGGCACTGGTGTGGCTGCATTAATGGGCACTGGTATGGCTTTGCTGAAGGGCACTGATCAGGCTGCATTAATGGGCACTGGTGTGGCTGCGCTGATGGGCACTGATCAGGCTGCATTAATGGGCACTGGTGTGGCTGCATTTATGGACACTGGTGTGGCTATGCCCTGTCCTATGCCCAATAGTGGAATATTTTTACAATTAAATTAAAGTGGGCTGGTCTGGATGAAGTCCAGGGGTGTCCGCAGTTACAGCTCTCCTTCACTGGACCCGCCCAACTTGGAATTTTGGGTGTTTTTGCTCACCTATCAATATCCTTTTATTTACATTTCCCTCCCTTACTTTATGTAAAGCTCCTATAACTGCAGTTATGAATTTGGATGGGATTGCCCATGATGATTCTATAAAGTGGTATTAAACCCAAAAGCAAAAATCTAATATATTGCAATATACCAATCCCTAAGAAGTATTAAACCCTCAGGCCCGGATTCAGAAAGAAGATACGACGGCGTATCTCCTGATATGCCGTCGTATCTCTGAGTCCGGCCGTCGTATCTATGCGCCTGATTCATAGAATCAGGTTAAGCATAAATCTCCCTAAGATCCGACAGGTGTAAGTGACTTACACCGTCGGATCTTAGGCTGCAATCTCACGCTGGCCGTTAGGTGGCGCTTCCATTTGTATACGCGAGGAATATGCAAATGAGGAGTTACGCCGATTCAGAAACGAACGACCGCCCGGCGCTTTTTTTTTTACGTCGTTTGCGTTCGTCTTTTTCCGGCGTATAGTTACCCCTGCTATATGCGGCGTATCCTATGTTAAGTATGGCCGTCGTTCCCGGGTCGAATTTTTAATTTTTTACGTCGTTTGCGTAAGTCGTTCGCGAATACGGATGGACGTAATTTACGTTCACGTCGAAACCAATGACGTCCTAGCGACGTCATTTAGAGCAATGCTCGCTGGGAAATTTGACGGACGGCGCATGCGCAGTTTGTTCGGCGCGGGGACGCGCCTGATTTAAATTTTACACGCCCCCTACCCGCGGAATTTGAATTCTGCCGGGGGATTTACGATACGCTGCCGCAAATTTACAGGCAAGTGCTTTCTGAATAAAGCACTTGCCTCAAAAACTTGCGGCGGCGGATCGTAAATGAGATAGGTTACGCGGATCTAAAGATCTGCTAACCTATCTGAATCTAGCCCTCAGAGGTTTTTTTTTAGTTTAACACATTAACCACTTAACGCCCGCCGCACGACTATTTACGTCCGCAAAATGGCACGGACAGGCAGATCGGCGTGTATATACGTCCCCGCCTTTCCGCGGGTCGGGGGTCCGATCGGGACCCCCTCCGCGGCGGGCGGCTTACCTCGGGGAGCGATCCGGGACGACGGCGCGGCTATTCGTTTATAGCCGCTCCGTCGCGATCGCCCCCCGGAGCTGCAGAACGGGGAGAGCCGTATATAAACACGGCTTCCCCGTGCTTCACTGTGGCGGCGTATCGATCGAGTGATCCCTTTTATAGGGAGACACAATCGATGAAGTCAGTCCTACAGCCACACCCCCCTACAGTTGTAAACACACACTAAGTGAACACTAACTCCTACAGCGCCCCCTGTGGTTAATTCCCAAACTGCAACTGTCATTTTCACAATAAACAATGCAATTTAAATGCATTTTTTTGCTGTGAAAATGACAATGGTCCCAAAAATGTGTCAAAATTGCCCGAAGTGTCCGCCATAATGTCACAGTCACGGAAAAAATCGCTGATCGCCGCCATTAGTAGTAAAAAATTTTTTTTTATAAAAATGCAATAAAACTATCCCCTATTTTGTAAACGCTATAAATTTTGCGCAAACCAATCGATAAACACTTATTGCAATTTTTTTTTACCAAAAATAGGTAGAAGAATACGTATCGGCCTAAACTGAGGGAAAAATGTATATATGTTTTTGGGGGATATTTATTATAGCAAAAAGTAAAAAATATTGAATTTTTTTCAAAATTGTCGCTCTATTTTTGTTTATAGCACAACAAATAAAAACCGCAGAGGTGATCAAATACCACCAAAAGAAAGCTCTATTTGTGGGGAAAAAAGGACGCCAATTTTGTTTGGGAGCCACGTCGCACGACCGCACAATTGTCTGTTAAAGCGACGCAGTGCCGAATCGCAAAACCTGGCCTGGGCATTTAGCAATGGTCCTGGGCTTAAGTGGTTAAGCACATTAAAATTAAAATTTCCACTTAAACTATTTGTTAAAATCTCAGCACTTGCAGTTTCCAACTTTTTCCATATCGTCCTGTTTCTGCAGGACGGAGTTAGGTTGGTGTTGCAGTCATTCGGTGGTTACTTGTATGGGAGGCACTTCATCCTCCACATGGGTGATACGGTGCTCCATCTCCGACACTCTCTCACACAGTTCATGAAAGTCCTGTGTGTCTCAGGAGGAAGATATCAACATTCACTTCCTCAATTTTCATGGTGAGTGTTGTTTGGCAGAGGGTGATGGCCTCCAGCACTTTCGCTGTATCCCCGGTGTCAGGTTCTTCTTCAAAGATTAGAGCGGCGCCATCTTCTCCTGCCGGATCACGCTCCTCATGGTGATATTTATCGAGTTTCGAAATGGCACCAGATGATCTTTTCAGCGGAGACATGTTTGCAAGGAGTAGAGGATCCACGGTGAGGGAAATCAGGGCAAGTTAGGGAAAGGATAGTCCCTAGGATCGGTATGAAGGATTCTTCTCAAGTGGAGCTCTCACTCTGCACACC
Source organism: Rana temporaria (assembly GCF_905171775.1). Lineage (NCBI taxonomy): Eukaryota > Metazoa > Chordata > Amphibia > Anura > Ranidae > Rana > Rana temporaria. The sequence goes on along the minus strand of NC_053492.1, from coordinate 442,108,949 downwards.
CTACACAATGCAGCTCCAGGCCATGCCACTGAAGTTTACATCCTTTGGGTGATGAATGTGCTAACTCCATTACGAACGGTAGACACTACACCTAGCGCACTGATCTTTACCTTGAGTCAATTAGCCAGATTCAGAGAGAGTAACGCCGGCGTATCAGTAGATACGCCGTCGTAACTCTGAATCTGCGCCGTCGTAAATTTAAGTGTATGCTCAAATTGAGATACACTTAAATCTAGCTAAGATACATACGACCGCGGGCGCCGTCGTATCTTAGCTGTCTATTTGGGCCGGCCGCTAGGGGCGTGCACGCTGATTTACGCCTAGAATGCGTAAATCAGCGAGATACGCCTATTCACGAATGTACGTTTGCCCGTCGCAGTAAAGATACGCCGTTTACGTAAGGCGTTTTCAGGCCTAAAGTTATTCCACCAAAAAGATGGTGCAGCCAATGTTAAGTATTGACGTCGGAACCGCGTCCGATTTTATAATTTTTACGTCGTTTGCGTAAGTTGTCCGTGAATGGGGCTGGGCGTAATTTACGTTCACGTCGAAACCAATAAGTCTTTGCGGCGTAATTTGGAGCATGCGCACTAGGATATGTCCACGGACGGCGCATGTCAGTCACGTCGGGTCACGATTCATTAGCATAAAACACACCCACCTCTTCACAATTTGAATTAGGTGCGCTTAGGCCAGCCCATTTACGCTACGCCGCCGTAAGTTAGGACGCAAGTGCTTTGTGAATACAGCACTTGCCTCTCTAACTTACGGCGGAGTAGCGTATATGAGATACGCTACGCCTGCCTAACGTTAGGCTCATCTACGTGAATACAGCTAAATGTGCTGATTGCAGAGCCTACTGCTACCAATGAAATACAGTCTGTGCAGGGTGAGTTTCCCTCTCCAGCATTTTCTGCAAGAAATTAAAAAGAAAAAAAAATTTGGATGACAAATGGAATGCACAAGAGAGCCATGGAAATTCTAGCAGAAAGGATGCTTAGCAGTTTGAGAATTGGTTTCTGGTTTGGCTTCTTTTCATAGTAATTCCTTTGACTCTTATCCAGAAAATATTGAGATCAGACAAAAGTAAGCAGCCCTTAGTATCAAAGCAGAGGTGATACAGCTATACTGGCCTTTCTTCTTCGAATGCCTCGATCCTCATGGCTTCAGGACAGCCTTGACCAATAATTCTTTAGGTAACATTAAAACCAGGATCACCAGAACTAATTGCCCATGCTGGTAAGCTTCAAAGGTCCAAAACGGTATTGTACGCACGTGGCGTTCCGTTAGCACAGTGCATGTGATGCTTTAAAGAGAACCTATCACATGAGAAATACATGGGTTGCTCCTGCACATTACCCCCCTACAGCTCTGGACCCCCTGCCAGTGTTGCCAACCGTCTGTATTTTTACAGCTAGTTCGTAAAAACTGGCACTTTTTCCCCCCGTTCGTAAATGTCCGTGGTTGCGGGAATGTGCCAGTAAAAATAGCCAATATCGGTTCGGGTTGGAACTGCGCATGTATATTGGAGGCAGGGGGTGATGGTGGCTGAGGTGGCACCGGCGAGGGGGATGGAGGGAGGGGGCAATGGAGGCAGGGGGAGATTGGAGGCAGGGGGTGTTAGGGGCAGGGGGTGATTGGAGGTAGGGGGTGTTGGTGGTACCGCAGAGGGGGATGGTGGCACCGCAGAGGGTGGGGGATGGAGATAGGGGTTGTTAGTGGCACCGCAGGGGGGGGGGGGGGCAGGGGACGATGGAGGCAGGGAGTGATTGGAGGCAGGGGGCCTGGGGGAGATTGGAGGCAGAGGGAGATTGGAGGCAGAGGGAGATTCTGGCACCGCAGAGGGGGGTTAAGGCAGGCGGTGTTGGTGGCAGAGGGGGATGGAGGCAGGGGGTGATGTGACTATATAACTTGCCCTTATTGCAGTGGTTCTCAACCTTCTAGTGCCGTGACCCCTTGATAAAATTTCCCAAGTTGTGGGGACCCCCCAACAGTAAAATTTTGAAAGCACCCAAGGCAAGACCAGTAATTTGCGCCTCTAACCCATGGACATTTAGCGCTCCCTGAGTGCCTTCCACTCGTACAGTATTAAAACCCCTTATAGTACATTTTAGGGTGTACCACTATTTCTCTTGGTTCTCCTTTCTTTCCCTTTCATCTCTCTCTATCCTAATTCCTTGTTTTTTTCCCCCATCCCTCTCTCTAACTTTCTTTCTTTCTTGCTCTCTCTTTTTTTCCTTTCTCTCCCTTTTTCTTTGTTCCTCCCCCTTTTATCATCTCCCTTCCTGGGAGAACAGTGCAGGCTTCAGGAACAGCCCAGGATTTGGTGACCCCTGGCAAATCATCATTTGACCCCCAAGTTGAGAACCACTGCCTTATTGTATCGAAAATAACAAAAATATGTTTTTTTACCTTAATATCTACCTTAAATCACATTGCTATTTGCCTAGCGTACCAGTTTGTAGCCTAAATACTGAAATTTGCACCTAAAAATGTAATTTAGTAACTTTTGTGAAATGCCAATAAAAACGTGGCTGCACCAGTAAATTTTGGGTGTCGTGCCAGTAAATTTCAATCTGGTAGGTTTGCAACACTGCATTCATTCTACATCCAATCAGGTAGGGCTGTGCTCTACATAAGACATTCTTAACCAGGGATCTACCAGAGATGGCCGGGTACTCCTTGGGTTGTGGCCGATTTGACCTCCTATTGGATGGTGGCTGCATAGTTCCAGGACCAATGCAGCATGACACCAATCCACAGCAGCACTCAGACTGAAGTGGGACAGGCAGGACTACGAGCCAATCGGGTGTGCTGTGTACAAATGTGTTAACAAGAAGTATGTTCATAGGAGAGAGCAGAGAGATGAGCTCATCAGTATCTTGCTGTTCTTTTATTGTCTGGTCACAACACTTGACCCTCCGTGTACTTCATTTAAAGTCCCGCTTCCATGCTCTCTCTTGTATAAATAAAATGGATGAAAAAGCTAAAAAACATAGTAGCAAATGATAAAACTGGTTATGTTTTCCTTTATTGGCTAAGAAAAATATGCCAAAGCTTAAAAACACTTTAAAAACACTGTACAAAATGCTCAAAAATGGGATGCTCAGGTGTGAATGCAGCCTAGGAGTTATAGAGATGTGACAACCAGTGGTGGTGCGTCTATAGTGGGCGCAGGAGCGCCGCCCCCTCTCTTTCCTGCACCACCACTGAAACAACACATACTGTAGATTCATGCATTGCATGAATCTATGTATTGTCGCCACTGCCCACTATTCAGATGGTCGGCCCCCTGGTGTATAACAGTAGTTGGTTTGTTTTTGGAAATGTCTATCAGAGCCAACATGGGGGCTGTAATCGGCTTCCAAATAGTTAACCAAGGGACGAAGGGGGTGTGCGTTCCCTGGTTAACACTGACAGGCGTCTCAGCCAATCAGGTTCACCGGGTCTGGTTACCGGTAACCTGATTGGCTGAAGCGTCAGCGAGGGCGTGAGAAGACATCGAGGGACAGTGGAAGGAGAGTGGCTGACCGCAGAAAGGTAAGTGCCAGGTGGGGGGAGGTTGCAATCTGGCAACATTTTACAGGGCACAGTGGCGACAATTGATGGGCACAGTGGCGACAATTGATGGCATGGCACAGTGGCGACAATTGATGGCATGGCACAGTGGCGACAATTGATCGCACAGTGGTAACAATTGATGGCACAGTGACTGCGTTTGATGGCATGGCACAGTGGCTGCGTTTAATGGCATAGCACAGTGGCGACAATTGATGGCACAGTGGTGACAATTGATGGCACAGTGGCAACAATTGATGGCACAGTGGCTGCGTTTGATGGCATGGCACAGTGGTGACAATTAATGGGCACAGTGGCGACAATTGATGGCACAGTGGCTGCATTTGATGGCATGGCACAGTGGTGACAATTGATGGGCACAGTGGCGATAAATGATGGCACAGTGGCGATAAATGATGGCACAGTGGCTGCGTTTGATGGCATGGCACAGTGGCTGCATTTGATGGCATGGCACAGTGGCGACAATTGATGGGCACAGTGGCGACAATTGATGGGCACAGTGGCGACAATTGATGGGCACAGTGGCTGCATTTGATGGCACAGTGGCGACAATTGATGGGCACAGTGGCTGCTTTTGATGGGCACAGTGGTTGCATTTGATGGGCACAGTGGCTGAAATTGATGGGCACAGTAGCTGCGTTTGATAGGCACAGTGAGGCTGCAATTGTTGTTGTTTTTTTTTTTTCGTTTATTTGCGCCCCCCCAAAAAAATTTGAGCACCAGCCGCCACTGGTGACAACGTCATGCTTCCTATAGAGCTGTCAGCGCAGTGCACAGGACTGATGTGAATACATTGAATACAGTGAGTGAGTGAGGAACTTATATAGTGTAGCACATGCGAACTGAATCTCCTCAGGGCGCTTGGTATCTATTCCCTACTGTATTTTGCCTTCAGAATAGATGGGTTTTGAGTTTATTCCTGAAGGCCTGGTGATTCACTTCCATTCGGATGCTGGTTGGAAGTGCGTTCCACAGTCTAGGTCCTTGGACTGCAAATCTTTGTTCTCCTATACAGCGCTATTTGTCTCTCTTTACACTGAGCTGGGATCTTAAAGCGGGATTCCACACACATTTTTTTTTTTAAAAGTCAGCAGCTACAAACACTGTAGCTACTGACTTTTAATAACGACACTTACCTGTCCTAGGCGCCCGCGATGTCAGCACCCCCAGAGGCCGACCCCTCGATCGCGGAGGGTATGGGCGCAGCCATCCTCAGTAAGGGAAACAGGCCCATTTGTTACTGCTCATGCGCGAGGCTCGCGCCGATTTGTGAATGAGCGGCTGCTTTCTGGGATACACACAGTTCCCAAAAGGCAGCGCACCACATTCCCTAGAAGACACTGCGAGGAGGACGAGGAAGAAGACCTGTCGAGGTGGAGGAAGAGGCAGATTAGCAAGTTCCGCATAGCAACCATAATCCTTTCTGGTGAGTAAAAAAACATTTTTTGCTTTCAATTTTTTTTAACTACTTCAGACCTGCGAGTTTGGTGAGCTTTCTGAAAGTGCACCAAACCTGCAGAATACAATAGAAGTCTATTGCAAAGTGCAGAAAATCCAAAGGTACACTGCTTTGCATCTGCGGTGTGGGTAAATCACAGCGCATCAGTGTGAAAGCAGCCTTGGGCCCCTTTCACATGGTCAATCCAACCCAATTGGACCCTCCATTCATCTCCAAGGAGTGGTAGATGTAAACCGACTTGTGTCCTACCTCCAATCCTGGTTTAAGCCGTAGGTCTTAAAGGAGACGTATAGCCAAAGCTTTTTTGGCTATACTTCTGGGGATCACAGGAGTGCAGTTCATTTTGCACTCCTGTGATCCATTTTCACCCGATTGTGGGCTAAAGACCAGGTTCAGTTAAGATCCACCCACATTCCCGGACCGGCTGATGGCACAGCGTCTCAGAAAGCTGCTGGGAGACTAAGCCAGCTGCTTCTGCCCTGTTCACAGCTCAGCACTTTAGGGAGCTCTGGAGGGGCAGAGCAGAGAGCCGGTGACTGACAGTCACCGGCTCTCCGCTCAGTGAAGACTGAGAACTCAGCGATCAGTAGTCTTTGATCGCTCAGTTATCAGTCTTAGAAACAGATGGAGACAGATGCAGCATCAGATCGATGCTGCATTCACTTAGGTGAATATAAATGTTTATTGTTTTAAAACCCATACTTTTTAAAGCTAAAAGTCCTCTATCCTCTTTGCTCAGCCTTCTGCATGCAGATGCTCCTCCTCTGGATGCTGGGGGCTGTTTGTTCATCCTGTTGGACCTTATAGCAGCTTGGTTTTCCAGTATTTAGCTGCTCAGGTCTCCCCCTGCATTGCTCCCAACTACCCCTGATTTTGAGGGACTGTCCCTGATTTGGAGCAATGTCCCTCTGTCCCTCATTCCTCCTAATTTGTTCCTCATTTTGGTCTGATCTATATAGATGTATACAAAATGCACTTTTTATCTATCAAACAGTGTTTCCCAGTGCTAAACCTTTCATCCAATTTTTAAATTGCGGCATTTGTAAATTCCAAAAGCCAATATAAAGGAATAGTAGTGGTAAAAAAAATGCACTTGTGGGTTTAACCAATCTTGTTTTTTGTACAATTCTCCTTTAACCACTTCCATACCAGGTACTTACGCAGCTTCCCGCCCAAGCCAATTTTCAGCTTTCAGCACTGTCGCACTTTGAATGGCAATTGCGCGGTCATGCTACACTGTACCCAAACAAAATTGGCGTCCTTTTTTTCCCACAAATAGAGCTTTCTTTTGGTGGTATTTGATCACCTCTGCGATTTTTTTTTTTGCGCAACAACTAAAAAAAGGCTGAAAATTTGGAAAAAAAAATACGTTTTTATTTTTTTCTGTTAATTTTTTTGTAAATAAGTTTTCTCTTTCAATTACGGGCACTGATATGGCGGCACTAATGGGCACCGATGAGATGGCACTGATGGACATCGATGAGGTAGTACTGACGGGCACAGATGAGGTGGCACTGATTGGCGGCGCTGGTATGCGACACTGATGGGCACACATAGGCGGCACTGATGGGCACACATAGGCGGCACTGATGGGCACACAGGCGGCACTGATGGGCACACATAGGCGGCACTGATGGGCACACATAGGCAGCACTGATGGGCACACATAGGCGGCACTGATGGGCACACATAGGCGGCACAGATGGGCACTCATGGGCGGCACTGATGTATACTTATGGGTGGCACAGATGGGCACTGCTAGGTGGGCACTGGGCATGGATGGGCACTGTGGGGTGGCGCTGATGGACACTGGGGTGGCGCTGATGGACACTGGGGTGGCGCTGATGGACACTGGGGTGGCGCTGATGGACACTGGGGTGGCAGCACTGATTGTTGCCAGTCAGTGCCCATTTGTGGGCACTGACTGGCATCTTTTTTCTTTATGCTTTTTTTTTTTTTTTTTTTTAACCTTTTTTTTTTTCTGTTTTTTTTTTTTTTTTTTTGCCCACCCTGGTGGTCCAGGGTGGGCATCCCTGGTGGTCCAGGGTGGCGATCCGAGGGGGGGCTGCGCTGATAACCAATCAGCGCGAACCCCCCCTGTCAGGAGAGCCGCCGATCGGCTATCCTCTACTCGCGTCTGTCAGACGCGAGGAGGAAGAGCCATCGGCGGCTCTTCCTGTTTACATCGTGATCAGCCGTGGTTGGACACGGCTGATCACGTGGTAAAGAGTCTCCGCCGGAGGCTCTTTACCGAGATCGGAGATGCAGGGTGTCAGACTGACACCCCGCATCACCGATCGCCGCGATGCGCGCCCCCACGGGCGCGCGCGGCATGAAATCCTGCAGGACGTTCTGGAACGTCCTGTCAGGATTTCATAACCACTTCCCGGACGTAAATCGGCCATAGGCCGGGCGGGAAGTGGTTAAGGGGGCGCGGCAAGGGGTGTGTCTTATGCCTGCATACTTTTGCTGATAGGTGTCCCTTATTCCCATCTCAAAAAGTTGGGAGGTCTCCCCCGGTGATCTCTATTCTAGACCTTTGAGTCAAGCTTCTCTTTCAGCTGTCCCTCTTCACCCCTTTAGTATTACTACAGTGCCTTGTGCATCTTCCTAAGTTTGTTTGTGCTCTTCACACCCTGGGCCTCTAATTCGAACTCCACTGGGAGCCTATTTTTAGGAATTGTATTCCAATTGCACTTCTCCCCGCAGGGTTGTCCCTATCCTTCACAGGTGGTTGCACCCCTGGTGATGCTTTGCATTTCCGCAGTCCTAGCCCACTCCTGAGGGGTCTTTTGCTCTACTGGGTCGACAGGGATTAGTCCATACAACTCACTTTCCTAGCAAGGACCTGACTTTTCTGTGTCCTTTAAGGCCTAGTACACACGAGAGGATTTATCCGCGGAAACGGTCCGTAGGTCCGTTTCCGCGGATAAATCCTCTGGCGGATTTTGATCTCATGGTTGTACTAACCATGAGATCAAAATCCCCGCGGAATTCCGTCCGCGGTGACGCGTCGAATCATTACGACGCATGCGGGGGGTGGATTCGGACGGATTGATCCGGTGAGTCTGTACAGACCAGCGGATCAATCCGTTGGACTGGATTCCAGCGGATCGATTTCTTAGCATGTTAAGAGATTTTGATCCGCTGGAAAACCATCCCCGGGGGAAAAAATCCGCGGAAAAATATCCGCTGGATTGTACACACCAGGGGATCTATCCGCTGAAACCGGTCCGCGGATCAATTTCAGCGGATCGATCCTCTCGTGTGTACGGGGCCAAACAGTTCTGGACTTTGCTCATAGCATTGGCCTTGATGTCCACCCTAGAGCCTTTTCCTGGCATCCTCATTGCAGAATGTCCAGAAGATCTCCCCTAATGAGATTCAGTTTCCTGTATTCTCCCCATTCTAACTATGCAGAGGGTCCTATGGTCTGCAAATCTTGACTGGATATGAATTGCCAGCTTATCTACCACTAGTAACCGTGAGAGGAACTTATAAGAATTTTAAACACAAGTTTACTTTATACAATACACTTCCTTCGCATTAAGTAAAGAACACTGTAAAAATGAGGAAGTAAGGTAATCACTAAAACTAAGATTGGAAGTGGCTTGCAAAAGGAAATGGGGAACTGTATCCGTTTAGATGTTAAATATATATGATTTATCTTCAACCCCAAGAACAGGAAGCAAGTAGAGATAGCCTGTTCTAAACACAAAAAAGCACATTTATCAATGGTGATGTAATTCTTGCACTCTTATCTTGGACACAGTCATGGTTTTACTGTTAATTAATATTGAAATGTATGCAGGTCAAGCACATGAAGTCATAAATATGGGTATGAATGGGTAGATTGATTTGAATGAGCCAGAGGTTGCAGAGTTGGCAAGTAGAGTTGGACAAAAAGCAGCAATTCTCTTTTGACCAGAGTTTGGGCAGAAATTTTATCACATGAACCAGTAAAAGCCCACCTACCCTACCATTAAATTCCTGGCTGCAGGATGACAGAGCAACCCCCCAAAAAGGGTTACACCTCTGCGGGGCATCACTATCCTCTACTTTTGTATTGGGAAAGCACCTAAAAGGAAAGTATACAATTGTGATACTAGGTCACAATTATCATGGAGGGCAGCTGGGCAGGGATTCATGCCCTGTGAGCCCCAACAACCTTAAAAGCAGGATACCCATTAGGCTTCATGTACACTAAAGCATGGGCTTTGAGATGGGAACTTGAGTTTAGGTTGGAGCTTTTGGCATTTTCTTGCCAAAGCTCCTAAAATCAATTTCATAAAAACCTATGTGTCAATGTACATAGTGGGCCAGATTCACGTAGGTCGCCGCATCTTTGAGGCGGCGTAGCGTATCCTATTTACGCTACGCCACCTTAAGTCAGAGAGGCAAGTGCTGTATTCTCAAAGCACTTGCCTCCTAAGTTACGGCGGCGTAGCGAAAATGGGGCCAGCGTAAGCCCGCGTAATTCAAATGAGGATGGGGGGGGTGTGTTTTATTTAAATGAATGGTGACCCGACGTGATTGACGTTTTTTACGAACGGCGCATGCGCCGTCCTTGTACATATCCCAGTGTGCATTGCGGCAAAGTACGCCGCAAGGACGTACTGGACGTATTGGTTTCGACGTAAGCGTAAATTACGTCCAGCCCCATTCACGGACGACTTACTGGGAGCCACTGAGAGCAAAAGGCTTCTGTGTTTACAAGTGATAGCAGGGAATGAGAATTGAGGGTGAGAGCCGGAACTGGCGGAATAGATTTCTGCAACATTCTGGCTGTAAAACTGTCTGCAAGGGCTGCATGACAAGGCCTGGTGGGGCCGGATGCAGTCAGTGGGACTTATGTTTGACATATTTGGCCTAGAGGATCCATTAGGCATATAATCCCTTAAAGGGGAAGGTGCATTTGACCTATTCTCTCTATATGTCCCATTGGCAGCATTTAACTCTTAGGCCCCATACACACGAGAGGATTTATCCGCGGACCGTTTCCGCGGATAAATCCTCTCGAGGATTTCAGCAGATTTTAATGCGATGGAGTGTACTCACCATCGCATTGAAATCCGCGCCGAAATCCTCTGGTGATGACGTGTCGCGCCGTCGCCGCGATTATGACGCGGCGACGTGCGCGACGCTGTCATATAAGGAATTCCACGCATGCGTTGAATCATTGCGACGCATGCGGGGGATCCCTTCGGACGGATGGATTCGGTGAGTCTGTACAGACCAGCGGATCCATCCGTGGGATCCGATTCCAGCGGATAGATATTCTGTGCATGTCGACAAATATTTATCTGCTGGAATTCGGAAATATCCGCGGATAAATATCCGCCGGAGTGTACACACCATAGAATCTATCCGCTGAAATCCATTCGATGGGATTTATCTGCGGATAGATTCTATGGTGTGTATGGGGCCTACGACAATAAGACTTATGCCGTGTACACATGATTGTACACACGATTGAAAATTCCGACAAGAAAGGTCAGATGTAAGCTTATAGGTTCCATCTGAATTTTTCTGTCAGAATTTCCGCCAAGAAAAATTTGAGAGTTGGTTCTCAAATTTTCCGGCAAGAAAAGTTCTTGGAGGAAATTTCGATCATCTGTAAGCAATTCCGACTGACCAAAAACCATGCATGCTCAGAATCAGAAGCATTGAACTTCAGTTTTCTCGGCTCGTCATAGTGTTGTACATCACCGCGTTCTTGACAGTCGAAATTTGGTCTGAGACAAGGTATGCAAGACAAGTTTGAGCCAAGATTCCGTCTAAATAAAATCCACGATTTTCTTGTCGGATTTTTCGATCGTGTGTCTACGCGACATAAGAGGTCATTTTAGAGGATTTATATGACCAACATGCAACCGAAAATACAAGTCAAACTGAAAGTTTATGATATATATATATTTTTTTTTAGCAGATGAGTTTTATTCAAAAAGAAACAAAGAGAATTATACATGTTAGCAGTGACACAAAACACAGTCGATAGATACACGGAAGTAGACAGGCTAAGTAGCCAAGGCATCTAAGAGGTCAAACTTTAGCAATTCTTCTGGTGTACAGTCAGGCATAGAAATCAGTACAAAAATCACAGTCACCATATTGTCCTATGAGGGAGGAGGGGGGGGGAGTGAGGGGGGGATACAAACATAGGGGCATCTCACAGGACAGTATATTCATAAAATGTCATCATAAGAAAAGCTCATAGGATAATACAATACATTTTAAGAGATTGAGTCTTGTGAGTCTATCCATTGTGATCAGACCTTATCATTTTTTTGGGGGGCAGTTCCCACTTTTATAAAGTTCATGATATTTTAGCTTATGGGTTTCACCTATCAAATTTGCTCTGTCTTTACTACCAGCCTAGGCCTTGATATCTCATATTCTACAATTCCTTTGTGTTTAGTTTAGCATTCCTTTGATGGCAGTATACATTAATAGCAATAGAAGCAGGATCAATCAGAACTTATTTTGTGTATCATTTGGTGTTCCATCTCCTTCATATTAATTGCAGAACTGCAAGTTGGCCCCTGCATTTTTATCAATGTGTTATTCTCTAGCCTGGGGCAAGTGAATCCTCTGTGCAGAACCGTGAGCCAAGGCTTTGATGCTGAATGTGGTTTACATATTTTAACTGTTCTACATTCTAACACCACATAGGGATCTGCAATAGGAAATGTGCAGTTTCCCTGTCTGAGACGACGAACAGAAGAAAAAAATAAAATAAAGAAGAAAGTATTTGCAAGAGAACCTGCTCTGTTTTAACCATATTAGAGCAACACATAGCCTTACGGAAGATTTTGCCACAAACCTAAATTTCACATTTGAGAGTTATCCGGTTATATTCATATTTAAACACATCACCCCTTGAGACCTAGAGCAGTAATTTAGGATCTTCGGACTTGATGCCTATTTATACAGATTTATAGAATTCAAGAAGGCTTAGTACTTCTCAATAATGGGGCACTCTATAAGCAAATAAAAAACTTTAAACATTATAACTGAACCCAAACTTGCAGGTAACAAACATTGCTTTATTATTGAAATACTACATTAAAAACACTAATTTATAAAAAACAAAAAAATAACATCAAGAGTAAAATGTCCTGAGGGATATACTGTGTGTGTGTATATATATATATATATTTATATATATATATATATATAAAGGGCTAGATTTAGGTAGCCCTGCGTAATGTTGTGCGTTACGCCGCCGTAAATTAGGGCGCAAGTTCCGTATTCAGAAAGAACTTGCGCCCTAAGTTACAGGGGCGCAACGTATGTGCTCCGGCGTAAGCCCGCCTAATTCAAATGTGGATGATGTGGGCGTGTTTTATATAAATTTAGTGTGACCCCACGTATTTGACATTTTTTTAGGACCGCCGCATGCTCGAAATTCCGCCGCAAATCGTCATTGCTTTTGACGTGAACGTAAATTACGTCCAGCCCTATTCGCGAACGACTTACGCAAACGACGTAAAAATTTCAAATTTCGGCGCGGTAACGACGTCCATACTTAACATTGCGTACAACTCATATAGCAGGAGTAACCTTATGCCGGAAAAAGCCTAACGTAAACGACGTAAAAAAATGCGCCGGGCGTACGTACGCTTGGGAATCGGTGTATCTACCTAATTAGCATATTCCTTGCATAAATCGACGGAAGTGCCACCTAGCGGCCAGCGTAAAATTGCAACTAAGAAACTACGGCGTAAAAGACTTACGCCGGTCAGATCTTAGGCAAATCTATGCGTAACTGATTCTAAGAATCAGACGCATAGATACGACGCCGCAACTCAGTGATACGATCTCGTACCTGAATCTAGCCCATACTGTACATATATATCTATCTATATAGTGCCTTTGAAAAAGTATTCATACCCCTTCCACATTTTGTCATGTTACAACCAAAAATGTAAATTATATATTTTTTATCACAATAGAGTTTATTTTATAAGTAAATAAAAGGGTATGGAGTACAGGGTATAGTGGGTATTGAAAATATCAATAATGCAAACATTTAACAAGAGATACAATGTTACAACAAATATGTATAACTGTTAACAGGGATATGAGATATGACAGTATATATTATGAAGTTCTTTTTGTATACAAAAGCAGTATAATTGTAAATTAAACAGATGTTATTCATGTAATAAATGAAGCAATTGTCTTCTTGATGATCATAAGGACCTGAAGAATAAATAACAATCTTTAAAGTGGTTGTAAACCCTTACAGACCTCTTTGACCTACAGGTAAGCCTAGATTAAGGCTTACCTGTAGGTCCAAGAAATATCTCCTTAACCTACACGGTTAAGGAGATATTTCCAAGAAAGACAGACACCGATGTCTACGGTGCATGCGCTGTAGACAACAGCGCGCAGGTGCACTGAGTGTGCCGCTACTAACTGCATCATGACGTCATCGCTGCTACGGCCATTCACAGCGCCAGAGCAGCGATACCCGGAAGTCACTCCGGGTATCATGGTGACGACGAAGGACGTGTCCGAGGACCGCGGCAGGGGCTTCGTTCGCAGGTAAGTGATTCATAATGACCTAGTATGCTATGCATACTAGCTCATTACGCCTTTGTCTTGCAGGGTTTTTTTTTTTAAGTGAGGGTTTACTTCCTCTTTAAAAAGAAGAAATTATAGAAGAGGATTACTACTTTATATAGTGTAACAAGGGCATGAGTGAAGCATTGAAAGGTAAATCCATAAGGAGTATTAACTGGAGATTATTCTTTCAAAGGTCTCTGATAGAGTGAAGATGTACCAGGGTCTCCACCTGTTGTGGAATTGAGTTGTAGTTTCTCTTTTTAGTTTCAATAGTTTTTATTGAATATTTCATATAAAACAGAAAGTATAATACAGGTTGTGTAAGGACGTTTCGATATACATCAATTACATCCGAATACTACTTTGTGCTTGTTTTATAGTAACATAGTAAAAAAAAATGTTATTGGGATTTTATGATAGACCAACACAAAGTGGCACATATTTGTGAAGTGGAAGGAAATGATAAATGGTTTTAATTTTTTTACAAATAAATATCTGAAAAGTGTGGCGTGCATTTGTATTCAGCCCCCTGTACTCTGATACCTCTAACTAAAATCGAATGAAACCAATTGCCTTCAGAAATCACCAAATTAGTAAATAGAGTCCACCTGTGTTTAATTTAATCTCAGTATAAATATAGCTGTTCTGTGAAGCCCTCAGGGTGCGGGGTCACGTGACGGGTGGCCCCGCCTCCCCTATATAAGAAATGTCAAAGCTCCAGCCACGTCATTCCGCTGGGCTGTGTCCGGCGGAGAGAGGCGGCCTCCGATGCTGTGCTCTGGAGCTCTGGATGCCGGAAGATCTTCTCATCGCTGGACCGGAGAGGAGATCACCCGTCGCTGGATACAGAAAACGTTGGAGCAGGGAGCCGGGACGAGTGGATTACCACCGCTGGATTTTTTTTTACCCCATTACCAATTCACATGGGGGGGGATCTGGGGGTCCCCTTTGTTAAAGGGGTCTTCCAGATTCTGATAAGCCCCCTACCAGCAGACCCCCACAACCACCGGGCAAGGGTTGTGGGGATGAGACCCTTGTCCCCATCAACATGGGGACATCCTCCACATGTTGAGGGCATGTGGCCTGGTACGGTTCAGGAGAGGGGGGGCCGCACTCTGTCCCCCCCCTCTTTTCTGCGGCCAGCCAGGTTAACATGCTCGGATAAGGGGTCTGGTGTGGATTTTTGGGGGAACTCCACGCCATTTTTTTTTTAAATTTGGGGTGGAGTTCCCCTTAAAATCCACACCAGACCTGAAGGGTCTGGAATGGATATTTGGGGGGAACCCCACGTATTTTTTTTTTAAATTGACAGCGGGGTTCCCCTTAATATCCATTCCAGACCTGAAAGGCCTGGTAATGGAATTTGGGGGGGAACCCCCACGCTTTTTTTTTTTTATGAATGAATTCGCTCTGAATTGCCAGAGCCGACAATTCATTATAGCCGCAAGTCAGTTTTAAATGTCTTTTTTTCTTTCAGAAATTACACTTTGTGCAGAGACAGTTCTAAGTACGGGAAACATGTGATATTTCACATGCTAACTTTACACCCCCCCCCCCCAGGTACGAAATTTAAAGGAATATTTCACTTTTATTGTTTCACTTTTAGCATTATTAAAATCACTGCTCCCGAAAAAACTGCCGTTTTTAAAACTTTTTTTTGCATTGATACATGTCCCCTGGGACAGGATCCGGGTCCCCAAACACTTTTTAGGACAATAACTTGCATATTAGCCATTAAAATTAGCACTTTAGATTTCTCCCATAGACTTTAACAGGGTGTTCCGCGGCTTTTCGAATTTGCAGCGGAAACACCCCAAATTGTTCGTTGTTCGCCGAACAGGCGAACAGGCAATGTTCGAGTTCAACATGAGTTCGACTTGAACTCGAAGCTCATCCCTACTGGTGACCCCACAATAGGGATAAAACTTTTTTGCGGAAGGGAATTTAGTAAGACCTGTGGCCACTCACTAAAATTAGAAGAAAAGAGGTTTAACCTTAAACTGCGTAGAGCAGACCTGGGCAAACTACGGCCCGCGGGCCATATACGGCCCGGCGGACCTTTTAATCCGGCCCCCGGGCAGTGTTGACAACCGTCCGTAGAATTACGGACAGTACGTAAATAAAAGGCACTTTTTCCCTGTTCATAAAAGTCCGTAATAAGGGAAATGTGCCCGTAAAAAGATCCGAATGTGAGCCGCAGCGCAGGCAGCGTCTAGTCCTCCTACATTATGCATAGCCTCGCCCTCTCTGACCGCCCAGCCCACCACCACCCGCCGCACAGCCAATTATCAAAGCGCATTTTCGCGCTAACAACACTGCTGCCAGCCTATTCAAAAGAGCAGCGCGGGGAAACTGAGGAACATCGTAGAATGTGTGGACTCTGTGGAGAGCGGCACCGGCGGGATAGCACACAGCAGCAGATGTAGTGGACACACTGCAGACGCACCCCCACTGTGACGGAGTGGACTGAGTGAAGGCAGACGGAGACCGACCAGTGTGCCTGCCTGCCTGCTCTGCCCGCCCGATTGACTGACTGTAGCAGTCGGCCAGCCGCCATGCTGGTGCCCGGACCTGGAGTGGACCCTGGTCTCCACTCTCTTCGTTGGAGTAGGACTCCTCGCGACGCCTGCTGCCTGCCCTCAGTGCCACTGCCCTGGCCTTGTCTGGTGAGTCCTCCTCAGTCCAGCAGCAGAGTGTGAAGTGCTATCCTACCTAGACATCATCAGTATGCTGTGTCCTCCTCCTGTGCCCCTTTCACCTCTCCACAGGTCAGATCTGTGGAGAGGTGAAAGGGGCACAGGAGGAAGACACAGCATACTGATGATGTGAAGAAGTGATATGATAATTTATTTGCAGCCTCTGTGCCATGTCCCCAGCCTCTGTCCCCCTCCTGTGTCATGTCCCCAGCCTCTGTCCCCCTCCTGTGTCATGTCCCCAGCCTCTGTCCCCCTCCTGTGCCATGTCCCCAGCCTCTGTCCCCCTCCTGTGCCATGTCCCCAGCCTCTGTCCCCCTCCTGTGCCATGTCCCCAGCCTCTGTCCCCCTCCTGTGCCATGTCCCCAGCCTCTGTCCCCCTCCTGTGCCATGTCTATAACAAGTACTCGTACCAGTTGTCCAACAATGATATTTACTGCTTTTTATAAAGAAATACAATTGATTTTATGCAATATTGAGTTTAGCCTTTTGGCCCGGCCCTCCAAAATATTTTTAGTTTCTCATGTGGCCCCATCGAAAAAATAATTGCCCACCCCTGGCGTAGAGGGTCCTTTACTGTAAGAGTGCAAGGATGTGGAATTCCCTTCCGCAGGCGGTGATTTCAGCGGGGGCATCAAAAGTTTCCAAAAAATATTACATAAGCACCTGAACGACCACAACATACAGGGATATACAAAGTAATACTGACCTATAATCACACACATAGGTTGAACTTGATGGACTTGTGTATTTTTTCAACCTCACCTACTATGTAACTATGTAACAGCTAGCCAGTTCATCAGACATGTTTGCATCCTCCTGGCTAATCTAGGCCTCAACCCAAACCAGTTTTCCGGGCACTGCTTCTGGATCTGTGCAGCCTAAGCTGCCTCCCGGCCAGGGCATGTCATCATAAGATTAGGTAGATAAAAATCTGCTTGCTTTATCCGATACATTCTGAATCCCCAGGTTGAGATGTTGCAAGCCTTCACCAAGCTTGCCCAAAAAATGTCATGTATACCAATGAACCAGCTTTCCCTATCCTGGTATTTTTGCCTCCTTTTTGGCGTACCGACAAGCTGACCAGTTCACACCTCAGATCTATGTTATGTTGTGAGTCGCGTGGCTTCTTTATGTGGTTTCAAGTCCATCTCGGTTGGAGGGCTCCGACTATACATACATATATACTGTGGGGCAGATCCACAAAGCGAGTACGCCGGCGTATCTACTGATACGCCGGCGTACTTTCAAATTTCCTGCGTCGTATCTTTGTTTTGAATCCTCAAAACAAGATACGACGGCTTCTGGGTTAGATCCGACAGGCGTACGCCTTCGGATCTAAGATGCAATTCTTCGGCGTCCGCTGGGTGGCGTTCATGTCGTTTTCCGCGTCGAGTATGCAAATTAGCTATTTCCGACGATCCACGAACGTACGAGCGGCCGTCGCATTCTTTTACGTCGTCTCTAGTCGGCTTTTTTCGGCGTATAGTTAAAGCTGCTATTTGGTGGCGTATAGTTAAACCTGCTATGTTAAGTATGGCCGTCGTTCCCGCGTTTAATTTGAATTTTTTTTTTTCGTTTGCGTAAGTCGTCCGTGAATCGGGATGGACGTAATTTACGTCCACGTCAAAACAATGACGTCCTTGCGACGTCATTTAGCGCAATGCACGGCGGGAAATTTAGGGACGGAGCATGCGCAGTTCGTTTGGCGCGGGGACGCGCTTCATTTAAATGAAACACGCCCCCCTACTCGCCGATTTGAATTAGGCGCCGTTACCCCGCGAGAGATACACTACGCCGCCGTAACTTACGGCGCAAATTCTTCCAGGATTCAAACCAAAAAAAGTAAGTTAGATCTTTGTGGATCTGCCCCTGCATGTATAACCATTAGAATAGAACATTGTGGTTTAATTGAGAGAATTGTTTTTGCGTAGTTAATTGAAATTTGCTTTTGTTGGGGATTTTATTCACAGCATGATATAATTGATGTATATAAGTAGCGCAGCACTGATTAAGGTTTTACATTTCTGGCAAGTGTGGGAATCAAATAATAGGTTGTAATAATCTACTGGATCAAAGTATCACCATTTCCCTACACGATCCCTTCTGACGTAACCAGATGTGTCCAAGAAAACCAGTTAAGGCTAGTAGATTACCTAACTTTCATGACACCCCTCCCTCACTCCCCTTCCTGGGAGCAGTAGCAATAAATAGATATACTTAACATAAATTCGTCATATTCTACAGTAAGACAAATTTGAATATCTGTGGCTGATTGATGATTATATACAAGATTTGTTATCACAATACATTGCTCGAGTCATAATTATACGTTGACGTAAAATAGAGAGGCAAGGCCAGTATTCACAAAGCACTTGCTCCCTAAGTTACGTCGGCGTATCGAAAATGGCCCGGTGTAACCCCGCCTAATTCAAATTAGGCAGGTAGTGGGCGTGCTACATGTAAAGTAACCGTGACCCCATGTAAATGAAGGGCCGTTGGTACGGCGCATTCTCAGAATCACGTCGCAAATACTCAATGCTTTCGACATGAACGTAACCTACGCCCAGCCCCATTCACGTACGCTTATGCAAACGACTTAAAATACGACGGCTGTTCCGTCGTTTATACCTTGCATGGGCTGCGCCACCTATAGAGGTGTTTTATCTTTACACCGGCGTATGTCTTACTTAAACGGCGTAGCTTACTGCGACGGGCGTACGTACGTTCGTGAATCGGCGTATCTTGCTCATTTACATATTCGACGTGTAAATCCACGTACACGCCCCTAGCGGCCAGCGTAAATATGCAGCCAAGATACGACGGCGTAGGAGACTTACGTTGGTCGTATCTTGGCAACAGTGAGGCGTATCTCAGTTTAAGAATGCGCGCAAAGATACGACGGCGCTCATTCCGACTTACGACGGCATATCTAATGATACGCCGTCGTAAGTCTCTCTGAATCTGGCTAATTGTGTGTATTATTTTATACATAATTCCTTGATTATTACAACCTAAGATTATATGTACTTTTTTTTTAGTTTTATGCGACACAGTGCACCACAGTGTAAATGGGCCCATTGAGAATAACAGGATTCTTCATCTTGAACATTTTCGCACTTTTGGAAGCACGTGGCAAATGCTCACGTATGAATGAGGGCTTAGAACCAAGAAGCACCTGAATTGAACTGAAAATTATACCATCTGGTATGTTTAATTCTTCCAAAGCACCACAGGTGGGCAGATTGAAGAAAGATTGGACTTCATGCATCAGTGGAAATAACCCTTAGGCCCCGTACACACGACAGAGGAACTCGACGTGCTTGGCACGTCGAGTTCCTCGTCGAGTTTTGGGATGAAGCCGCCGAGGAGCTCGGCGGGCCGGCTTCTCCCATAGAAGAACGAGGACAACGAGAAAATAGAGAACATGTTCTCTATTTTCTCGTCGAGTTCCTCGGCGGCTCCATCGAGCCAAAACTGTACAGACGACAGAGATTCTCGGCAGAATCCGGGTTTTGACCGAGTTTCTCGGTGAATTCTGCCGAGAATCTCTGTCGTGTGTACGAGGCCTTAGATGGAAATAACCTTGAATAAATAATTGGCTTATTGATATACATGAAATTCCTGAAACAGCAGCTATTTTTTTTTTTTTTTTTAGGGATGAATTAATTTAACATATATCAATGCATTCTTCATTATGATGAAAATTAGTAAATATACTGTATGTGTCTGGTTGATAATTATATACAATACATTTATTCATTGCTGTTCAGTGATTGACTTTGATGCTGAAGAGATGGTCATTCTACAAACTGCATTTGAAGATTGCTGCCAGTCATTATTATAAAGTCAGATTAAATATAGTGCACTATAATGATTTATTAATAACAAGATTCACTGCAATATTTTCCCCCAGGGTTTTGTTTTTGATTTTAGATAAAGCCTCGTTCACATGGGTGCTGGCACCCATACTGAGTGCAAGGGGCATTTATTTTGGTGCTTGTCCCCAGATGTAGGGCAAAATCAAGCAAACGTTATACAGTCAATCATATAGCCCTAAATGAATTTCCAATGTCAAAAATACCTGCAATCTTCCATATTCTTCCTCAACTTCTTATCCTTTAACTTAGTGCAATATACAGGTGCAGCTCATGAAATTTGAATATCATCAAAAAGTTAATTTATTTCAGTAATTCTATTCAAAAAGTGAAACTCATATATTATAAAGAATTACACACGGAGTGATATATTTCAAGCATTTCTTTCTTTTAATTTTGATGATTATGACATACAGCTAGTAAAAACCCCAAATTCAGTATCTCAGAAAAATAAAATATTACCAATAAAAAAAGGATTTTTAATACAGAAATGTTGGCTTACTAAAAAGTATGTCCATGTACAGTATAGTATGCACTTGATACTGTACTTGGTTGGAGCTCCTTTTGCATGAATTAGTACATCAATGTGGTGTGGCATGGAGGTGATCAGCCTGTGGCACTGCTGAGGTGTTATGGAAGCCCAAGTTGCTTTCATAGCATCCTTCAGCTCGCCGACAGAGTTGGGTCTGGTGAGTTTGCTGGCCAATCAAGCACAGTGATACCATGATCATTAAACCAGATATTGGTACTTTTGGGAAGGTGCCAAGTCCTGGAAAATAAAATCAGCATCTCTATTAAGCTGGTCAGCAGAGGGAAGCATTAAAGGGGAGTTCCAGTCCCCCCCAAAAAAATTTTTTAACGACTGCTCTGTAATTTTTAAAACCTGCAAAATAACATTTCTAACATGGCATATTTTATTGCTCTTTCACTTTCTTGAAAAATAATCTTTTACTCACAGATCTCGGAAGCAGGCAGGTTCCATCTTGGCTGTGGGCATCTGAAGCCGTTCTGTGGTCATTTCCTGGACTTTTGTAATGCCTGAGCGGTTGCTATAGCAACGATTCATGTAACATACGGAGCAGGATCCATGGGACTAGAGCCGTTTGAGAAGCGGGGGGGGGGGGGGGTTTGGGTGCTTGTACGCCGCCACCTCTGACCTCCCGTTCTACCACTGGGAGGTATGGTAGCAGGTGCTGTGAAGCCGTCACCTTATTCCCCCCCCCCAAACAGCGGCCGTGTGGGAGGCGAGCTGCGGGCTGTCAGAATCTTTCATTGGTAAGCGGGGGCGGGGGTTGGGAGCTGCCGCTGAAAAAAAAAAAGTTTTTGCACGCCGCCACCTCGGACCTCCCGTTCTACCGCTGGGAGGTATGATAGCGGGTGCTGTGAAGCCGTCACCTTATTTCCCCCCCCCCAGACAGCGGCCATGTGGGAGGAGGCGAGCTGCGGGCTGTCAGAATCTTTCGTTGGTAAGCGGGGGGGGGGGTGTTGGGAGCTGCCGCCGAAAAAAAAATAAAGTATTTGCACGCCGCCACCTCGGACCTCCCGTTCTACCGCTGGGAGGTATGGTAGCGTGTGCTGTGACCTCATGCCATGTGGGAGGAGGCGAGCTGCGAGCTGTCAGAATGTTTCGTACCGCTCGCTCGCACCCTCCTCCCTTTCTCCTGTCATTGGCCATTCGCGTCATCTGCAAATACCGCGAGATCTCGGCAGTAGGTGATATCCCAGAAACCCTTGTAATCGCCTAGGCAAATAGGGGCGGAAGACAAGAAATCAAGTTAAAAAGGTATTTCTAATCAGAAAAATAAATAAATAAATACATGCCAATGTGAAAAGTATTAGATCAGGAGATTGAATAGAGATTACGTAAAAAAAATGGGTGGAACTCCTCTTTAAGCACTCTAGAATTTCCTGGTAGAGGCGTGCGCTGACTTTGTACTAAAACACAGTTGACCAACACGAGCAGATGACATGGCTCCCTAAATCATCACTGACTGTGGAAAATTTGGTCCAGTGTGAAGTTTCCACAGTCAGTGAGGAGTTGGGGTGCATAAGATCCTAAATTGATTCATCATATGCCACTGATGAAACTTTATAAATATGCATTACAAAAAAAAAACTATAAGGTGCTTTAAGGGAATTTTCACACGGGCGCGGGGGCGTTGGCGGTAAATCGGCACTAGTTTTAGTAACGCTTTAACGTCATTTTAGAGGCGCTTTTTAGCTGCTTTTGACCCGCTAGAAACCAAATAAAGGGTTGAAAAAAAAAAATCTAAGATCTGGTAACCATTGTTAGATTACATTTCTTTTCAACCATCTGACTCTATAAACTAATATGCTGTAATAATAATAATCTGCTACATCCAATACATGATTGTTGATTCCAGTATCCTAATTAATTTTTCTTTGGGTTGTACTTTTTTTCAGGGGAGAGAATGAACTGTTGGCTCTGAGTAGTAAATTATTATTATTATTTTTTTTTTAATACAGTAATTCCCATGTCCTTACTGTTCTTCAAAATGCAAACTGCAAAAATAAATAGCCTTCTAAAACTAGGTATAGTGTACATGGTAGTTGTTACGTTATACCAAGGTTTCTTAACCAGGGTTCCTTCAAAGGATGCTAGGAGTTCCTTGAGCAATGAGCAATTTCAGATAAGTTCCCACTGACACCATTGATTTTTTTCAGTGTAATAATGGTGGTGCTGTGCTGTTGAATACCAGATAATGTGTAATAAGTGGAAAACTTCTGCTGAAAGTGCAAGTGCAAAGGGCATCAATATATGCAAGTTTTTTTTAGTTCTATGTAGGGAGCATTCTTCCCACTGACCATCACACTAATGTATCATGAGTTGTAGATATTAAATTTTTACTAGGGGGTTCCTTGAGACTGGAAATTTATTTGAAGGGTTAATTTGTTTTGAAATAGTTGAGAAAAGCTAAAAAAAAAATTTCACTTTTTTTTTGCATCCTATCAGGTGAAATCTTGACTTTGTTGGCCTGTTGGGGAGAAACTTCACTTCCTATCCTGGACAGGCAATAGAAAATAAGAAGAACTACTCAAAATTCTTGAATTTTCCTTCACATTCTGTGTCAATGACAGTAGTCAAATTGAGGGGTGAATCTCACCAATTCAAACATAGACAGCAAGAAAAATTGAGGATGAACCTGTCTGCATCACGTAGCCTGGGTTCACAGTACTACCTCAGATAGCAAACAATCGAGCTTCAAGTCTAAAAATTATTCGCTAAACTATTGCTAGACTTGCCAGACTTCACATTTTGTTGCACAATTGCAGCAAGTCCGCATTGCATGACTCCAGATCGACTTTCTTTGCAAACATTCTGCAAGTCTGCTGCAAGTTCTGGTTCAGTTCAGTTCAGCAATAGTCATCCCACCACAGGGGGTCACTGTGACTGAATTTTCATGCTGTAGACTTGCAGAGCTCTTGCTGTAGACTCAGCACTGCAACTTTGCTCTTGCTAGAGACTTGACATGCAAATTTACTTCAAATTGGAAAAGTGTCAACTAGATCTTGTGTTTAAGTGCTCTGCAAGTGTACAACTTACCCAAGAAAATGTGCAGTAGGTTAACAAGACTTACAATTCAATATTGCTCAGTGTTGCCAACCGTCCGTATTTTTACGGACAGTTCGTAAAAACGGGCACTTTTTTTCCCCGTTCGTAAATGTCCGTGTTTGCGGGAATGCGCCAGTAAAAATAGCCGAGATCGGTCCAACTTGGAACTGCGCATGGAGATTGGAGGCAGGGGGTGATGGTGGCTGCGGTGGCACTGCAGAGGGGGATGGAGGCAGGGGGCAATGGAGGCAGGGGGAGATTGGAGGCAGGGGGTGTTGGTGGCACCGCAGAGGGGGATGGTGGCACCACAGAGGGTGGGGGATAGAGACAGGGGTTGTTGGTGGCACCACAGAGGGGGATGGAGGCAGGGGGTGATTGGAGGCAAGGGGCCTGGGGAAGATTGGAGGCAGGGGGAGATTGGAGACTTCGGGAGATTGGAGGCTTCGGGAGATTGGAGGCTACGGAAGATTGTGGCACTGCAGAGGGGGGTGAAGGCAGAGTTTGTTGGTGGCAGAGGGGGATGGAGGCAGGGGGTGATGTGACTAAATAATTTGCCCTTATTATATTGAAAATATAAAAAAAAAAATGTTTTACCTTAATATCTACCTTAAATCACATTGTTATTTGCCTAGCGTACTTGTTTGTAGCCTAAATACTGAAATGTGCACCTAAAAATGTAATTTAGTAACCTTTATAAAATGCCAGTAAAAACATGGTTGCGGCAGTAAATTTCGGGTGTTGTGCCAGTAAATATCAATCTGGTAGGTTGGCAACACTGATACTGCTACTGTGGCAAGGTATCCTTGCTATCTGGAACACTGAAAGGTGAGCACATGTCATTATGTTAGGGACATGGTTTTGGGGCACCTTGCGTTTGCCGATGCATGGTGGAGCCATTAAGAATTAATCCCCCCCACTGCACATCTGCTATAGAACAGCGCATTTCTGTGCGCAATCTAGCCTAATTTTTCCTTTATAGTAATGCCTCTTCTTTTTCATTGCAGGTAAATAATGGATTCCAAGCAGAAGCAACGTGCCGTCACTAAGTCCTTAAAAAAGGTGGAGTGCAGGCTGTATGACATCCGCAGAAGGCTAAAGAATGTTTACAGAGAGGTCTGTTTTATGGCATTTTTATTAATATGTTTTTTTACTAGTAATGGCGGCAATCTGCGATTTTTATTGTGACTGCTACTTTATGGCTAACACATCGGACACTTTTGACACATTTTTGGGACCATTGTCATTTTTACAGCGATCAGTGCTATAAAAATGAACCGATTCCTGTGAAAATGACACTGGCAGTGAAGGGGTTAACCACTAGGTGGCGCTGAAGGGGTTAAGTGGGCCCTAGGGAGTGCTTCTAACTGTAGGGGGGATGGGCTATGTGGGACACGACACTGATCACTGCTTCCGATTACAGGGAGCTGTGATCAGTGTCCTGTCACTAGGAAGAATGGAGAGATGCTTGTTTACATCAGCATTTCTCCCTTCTTCCTCACTGTGAGACAATCGCGGGTATCCCCGCGGACATCGAGTCCGCAGGACCCGCGGTCGGGCTCACGGAGCTCGTGGCGCGTCCACAATGCCGATTCTTAAAGGGGACGTATGTATACGTCCTTCTGCCTGCCCGTGCTATTCTGCCGACGTATATCATCGTGCGATAGTCGGGAAGCAGTTAAAGGAGAATTATACAAAAAAATATTTAAACCCACACGTTTTTTTACCACTACTATTTCTTTTTACTGGCTTTTGAAATTCACCAGTATAGCAATTTAGAAATTGGATCAAAGGTTTAGTACCAAGAAACACTTTTTTTTTTAAAAAAGTGCATTTTATATACAACTATAGATCAGACCAAAATGATGGGACAAATGTGTGCATAACAAAATGTGGAAAAAGTGAAGCGCTGTGAATACTATCCAGTTGCACTGTATGCTTATTTTTCTATATATTTAGTTGTTTGACTGGCATTCAGGTTTATTTATGACACTGCAAAGCTGTTTTATCAGAAAATATTGTCTACCCTTCACTAACTGATTAAGTTGGACGTTTTATGGCAGACTTCAAGCTGGCCCGTTGTATTTTAATGCTGGGAAACTGGGTTAAATCCTCATTCCGTACATGTGGAATCCAAAATATGTGACTCTGGCAGCTGAGCTTTCTCACTAACCACCTGGACTGTATACAGTCTCCTCCACCATGCACGTAATGTCAGTGGAATCGCTGTATACGGAACCCCTGTGTCTGCGGGAAACCACAAGAGCAGGATAGTATTGCAGTCTTCAGGTGAGAGAATTGTTGGATAGAACTACAACAATAACCACATATATATCTAAAGGAAAACTAGACCAGACAACCCCAATAAACATCCAAGGTCGCATGTCTGTTACAAGTATAGCTATCCTTTCACAAATTATGTAGACATGTGCAGTGCCGAAAAATTTGTTTGTTTTGGTTTCATTCATTTTTTTTTTTTTTTTTTCGGGTCATTCGTTACGATCACAATTCTAAAATTCTAAAATAAGAAAATAAGAAAGAAAATCCGAGAGTTCTAAAGAATAAGGGGTAGATCCACAGAGCGAGTACGCCAGTGTATCTACTGATACGCCGGCGTACTTTCAAATTTCCTGCGTCGTATCGTTGTTTTGAATCCTCAAAACAAGAAACGACGGCTTCTGGGTTAGATCCGACAGGTGTACGTCTTCGTACGCCTTAGGATCTAAGATGCAATTCTTCTAAGTCCGCTGGGTGACGTTCACGTCGTTTTCCGCGTCAGGTATGCAAATTAGCTATTTCCGACGATCCACGAACGTACGAGCGGCCAGCACATTTTTTTACGTTGTCTGTAGTCGGCTTTTTCCGGCGTATAGTTAAAGCTGCTATTTCGTCGCGTATAGTTAGACTTGCCATTTTAAAGTATGGCCGTCGTTCCCGCGTCGAAATTTGAATTTATTTTTTTTGTAAGTCATTATTTCGCGCAATGCACGGCGGGAAATTTAGAAACGGAGAATGCGCAGTTCATTCGGCGCGGGGACGCGCTTCATTTAAATGAATCACGCCCCCTAATCGCCGATTTGAATTCCGCCGCCAGAGATACACTACGCCGCCGTAACTTACAGCGCAAAATCTTTAAGGATTCAAAATTACGCCAGGTAAGGTACGGCGGCGTAGCGTATCTCTGATACGCTGCGCCGATCTATTTCTCTGTGGATCTGCCCCTAACTAACTAATAATACCTACAGTAACTATTATAGGTATTGCAATTTCCTTTGAAATTTGGCTGCTAGCGAAAGTAACAAATACGAATTTATCCAAAGTTACGAATTATCCGAAAAACAAATGCCACATCTAAACAAATGATAAGGAAGGAAATAATAAAATAGAGAAGAAACCCTTGAATTAGAGCTAGAGTTCTTCAATCAGCAAGAAGAATGAGCCTTTATGAGAGATAACACAGTAATGTAAATCCTGGTGACTGTATTTGGCTGTGCTCACAAATGTCTGACACAGATAAGCCCCTGCTGCAGGGTCTCACCTAAATGTTGTAGTCTGGTCTGCGGGAGGGGACAGTGAGGAAATGTTTCCTCCTGCCTACAGCAGACAGATGGCAACATTACTCAACTGGAGCTTTAGACTCCATTCAGACCTTGGTGCTCCGGATCACAGGCTAAATTGCGGCGATTCTGTCCACGATTTCTGAATCCCAGAAATTCTGTTACTTTCAATGGCACCTCAATTGCGCACGATTTTGCCACAATTGTCACTTAGGAAATTGTGGCAAAATCACGCAAACAGAATTGCGGGAAGCCTGGTACCCAAAAGAAGTTCTGATTAAAGCAGGGAAAAAAAATATACGAGTAGGCAGGCAGGTTCTTCTGCAATCAATTAGGCTTATCTACCTGTTTGCAATCCTTTTGCAGAATGTACATGGTATGGAGCTGTACATGCGCAGCTCCATTTACATTTCTGGCACTGTACGAGCATGCTAGGATAAATGATTCCCTTGAATGTGGATGAGTGAAATCATTCTGCACTGGCCAATCAAGATAGCTGAAGACCGTCACACACAAGAAGCTGGGGAAAAGGTGGAGGCCTCCAGGATACAGTACTACCTAACGTCTTTAGGAATGCCATCCCTGACCCCTGAGATTCGGGATGAGTTGGAGGAGCCAATCACAACGGTACATGGCTTTGGTTCACTCTAAACCCAAGAAAGCCCCAGTTCCGGATGCCCTTACTCCAGCTTATTACAAGGCTTTCTTTGAGGTATTGTCTCCTAATTTGACCTCTGTGCTCAACTCCATAACAGATGGGAAGAACATGCCCCAGGACAGCCTGCTAGCTTACATCACATTGATCACCAAGGAGGGTAAGGACCTCTCCCGTTGTGAGAATTACCGCCCGATCGCCCTCCTAAATTCAGAACTGAAGCTGTATGCCAAAATCTTGGCCAATTGGTTACTCCCCCAAGCCCCACGTCTCATCCACAGGGACTAGGCGGGCTTTGTACCTCTCTGTGAACCCAAGGATAACACGATCCGAGTCCTCTAATTTGATCCACGCTGCCAGGAACTCCCATCACCCCCCTCTCCTGCTGTCTAAGGATGCAGAGAAGGCTTTTGATAGGGTCAACTGTCAGTTTATGCAAGCCACTCTGAAACATATAGGTCTGGGGTTCTCTATACTGAGCTGGATCCTTTCTCTTTATTCTTGTCCCTCGGCTGCATTTAAAGTTCATGAAACAAGGTTTGATTTCTTTGCAATCATGCATGGTACTCGTCAGGGAATGCCCGCTCTCGCCCCTGATCTTCATTCTTACTCTGGAACCCTTTCTCTGCACAGTGAGACTTGATTCTAGCCTCTGAAAAGCCTCAGACATTCACAAATTTGCCGCCTTTGCGGACGATTTGATTTTCTTTCTGACAGATTCGCTGACGTCCTTGCCAACTCTATTGCACTCCTTCCGTGAGTATACCACCCTGTCATATTTCCAAATTAATTTATCTAAATCCTTTGCTCTCAACATTACAGTAGAGCAGGCTGTAATCATATGTAGTTTAAGGTTAAACCTCTTTTCCTCTAATTTCAGAGTGGCCACGTGTCTTCTTAAACTCCCTTCAGCAAAAAAGTTGTATCCCTATTGTGGGGTCACCAATACGGTATTTGTAAATTTAAATCATATCCCCTCTCAAGCGTCTCTTCTCCAGAGAGAATAAGTTCCGTGCTCTTAACCTTTCCTCATAACTAATATCCGCCAGACCCTTTATTAGCTTTGTTGTCCTTCTTTGTACTCGCTCCATTTCCAGTACATCCTGCCTAAGGACTGGTGCTCAGAACTGGACAGCATACAGGTGCAGCCGGACCAGAGTCTTGTAGAGTGGAGGAATTATTGTTCTATCTCTGGAGCTGATCCCTTTTTTAATGCATGCCAATATTCTGTTTGTTTTGTTAGCAGCAACTTGGCTTTGCATGCCATTGCTGAGCCTATTATCTACTAGAACCCCCAGGTCCTTTTCCATCCTAGATTCCTCCAGAGCTCCCCCCCCCCCCCCAGTGTATAGATTGCATTCATATTTTTTCCACCCAAATACATTATTTTAAATGTTTCTACATTAAACCTCATTTGCCATGTAGTTGCCCACCCCGTTAATTTGTTCACATCCTTTTGCAAGGTTTCCTCATCCTGCGGAGAAGTTATTGCCCTGCTTACCTTAGTATTGTATTAGTATTTACCCCATCATCCAGGTCATTTATGAACAAATTAAATAGGATTGGTCCCAGCACAGAACCTTG
This sequence comes from Rana temporaria, assembly GCF_905171775.1. Classification (NCBI taxonomy): domain Eukaryota; kingdom Metazoa; phylum Chordata; class Amphibia; order Anura; family Ranidae; genus Rana; species Rana temporaria. The sequence continues at coordinate 442,079,402 of NC_053492.1, read as the reverse complement.
GGGGACCCCACTACCCACCCCTGACAATTTTTACTACTCCTCATTTTTTACCACCCTCTGAACCCACCCTTGTAGCCAGATTTCAATCCATGTACTGACCCTATGGTCTATGCCAACACAACTTATTTTGTACAGTAAACGTTTATGGGGAACTGTGTCAAATTCTTTTGCAAAATCCAGATACACCACGTCTACGGGCCTTCCTCTATCTAGATGGCAACTCATCTCCTCATAGAGGAATAATAGATTGCTTTGGCAAGAACGATTCTTCATGAATCCATCCTGATTACTGCTAATGATACCATTCTCATTACTAAAATCATGTATATAGTCCCTTATCATCCCTTCTAAGAGCTTACATACTATTGATGTTAGGCTAACTGGTCTGTAATGCCCAGGGATGTATTTTGGGCTCTTTTTAAATATTGGTGCTACATCGGTTTTTCTTCCAGCTGGTACCATTCCAGTCAGTAGACTGTCAATAACAATTAGGAACAATAGTCTGGCAATTTCTTGACTGAGTTCCCTAAGTACCCTCGGGTGCAAGCCATCTGGTCCCAGTGATTTATTAATGTCAAGTTTCCCAAGTATCCATATTGTGGGGTCACCAATACAGTATTTGTAAATTGAAATCATACAGTATCCCCTCTCAAGCGTCTCTTCTCCAGAGAGAATAAATTCCGTGCTCTTAACCTTTCCTCATAACTAACATCCTGCAGACCCTTTATTAGCTTTGTTGTCCTTCTTTGTACTTGCTCCATTTCCAGTACATCCTGCCTAAGGACTGGTGCTCAGAACTGGACAGCATACAGGAGCAGCCGGACCAGAGTCCTGTAGAGTGGGGGAATTATGGTTTTATCTCTGGAGTTGATCCCCTTTTTAACCACTATATATATTTACCCTTAAGCAGCGTATCTGTAGATACGTTGGCGTAAGTGCTTTGTGAATCCGGGCCAATTGATGTTAGGCTAAATGGTCTGTAAGCCCAGGGATGTATTTTGGGCTCTTTTTAAATATTGGTGCTACATCAGTTTTTCTTCCAGCTGGTACCATTCCAGTCAGTAGACTGTCAATAAAAATTAGGAACAATGGTCTGGCAATTTCTTGACTGAGTTCCTTAAAGCGGAGGTCCGGTAAAAAAATAAAAATAAAATAAAAGTCAGCAGCTGCTAACAACTGCTGACTTTTAATAAGGACACTTACCTGTCCTAGTCGCCAGCGATGTCGGCCCCCGCCGAGGCCGATCCTCGATCCTGGCAGCTCCAGGCGCCGCCAGCCACAGTAAGGGAAACAGGCAGTGAAGCTGTGCGGCTTCAGTGCCCGTTTCCTACTGCGCATGTGCGAGCAGCGTGGCGCTTTGTGAATGGGCCGGCTGCTTTCTGGGATACACACAGTTCCCAGAATGCAGCGCGCCCCATTCACAAGAAGAAACCAAGTGTAGGAGGAGATAGAGAATCCACTGCGGAGGATGAAGAGGCAGATTCGGGACTTCCGCATAGCAACAGCTATTTAGGGTAAGTAAAACATTTTATTTTTTTTTATTTTTGGAGGAAATTGTTTTTTCAGGGTGGAACTCCACTTTAAGTACCCTCGGGTGCAAGCCATCTGGTCCCAGTGATTTATTAATGTCAAGTTTCCCAAGTCTAATTTTAATGTGTCATGAGGATAAACACTGCAGTTTTGGTTACTTCAATACTTTCGCCATCTCCCCATCCTTTGTAACCAGATGACCTTCCTCATTCTTTATGGGGCCAATATGATCTGTCCTCCCTTTTTTACTATTTACATACTTAAATAATTTCTTGTTTTTTTTGCTTTCCTCCGCTATGTGTCTTTCGTGTTCTATCTTAGCCGCCCTTATTGCACCCTTACATTTCTTGTTGCATTCCTTATAAAGTCTAAATGCTGATGATGACCCCTCAACCTTGTATTTTTTGAAGGCCTTCTCCTTTGCTTTTATATGCATTTTTACATTGGTGTTAAAGCGGAGTTCCACCCAAAAATGGAACTTCTGCTTTTCAGCACCCTCCCCCCTCCGGTGTCAAATTTGGCACCTTTCAGGGGGGGAGGGTGCAGATAAGACAGGTATTTGCACCCACTTCCGGGAATACAGTACTGCGGCAGCCACGCCCCTACCCACAGCCCCCGCTGTCTTCTGGGAAACACACTGTTCCTTGGAGAGAGCGGGGACCAGTGACGGCTTCACTTCCTGATTCCCTCACCGAGGATGGCGGTGGGTGCAGCCGAGGGATGAGCGATTTCTCATCGACATTATGAGCACGCTGGACAGGCAGGTGTCCATATTTTAAAAGTGAGCCGCTGCAGTATTTGTAGCTGCTGGCTTTTAAAAAAATAATTAGGCGGAAACCTCCGCTTTAAGCCATCCAGGACTTTTGTTCACACTTTAAAATGTATTTACCCAATGGGATGCATTGGCTAATGCCCTTTTTTAATATGCTCTTAAAGCAAACCCATCTCTCCTCTGTGTTCTTTGTTCCTAATGCCCCGTACACACAATCACTTTTTGTCATGAAAATTTGTTTAATTTTTCATCATGAAAAAAAACTAAATTTTTCCAACTTCATCATTTAAAATGATGTTGCCCACACACCATCGTTTGTGAAAAATGATGAACAAAGGGACGGTACTCTAAAGGGGAAGTTCTATTCGCCTTGAGGCTGCTTTTAGCTGGTTACTTGTTAGTAAAAGACGATCCGTGCTTTTTTGTCTGTTACAGCGTGATGAATGTGCTTACTCCATTATGAATGGTAGTTTTACCTCCCGTCTCATAACTTGCTTCTGGGCATGTGCTGGTTTAAAACGTCGTTTTTGCCCACACACGATCATTTTTTACGACACAAAAAACGACATTTTGAAAAATTACATAAAAAATTTAAGCATGTTCAAATTTTTTTTTGTCGTTTTTCAGAAGATGGAAAACGATGTGAAGCCCACACACGATCATTTTAAATGACGTTTTTCAAAATGTCATTTTATTTCATCACAAAAAACGACCGTGTGTACGCGGCATAAGATTTTATCCCAATTTATGCCTTCTAGCAAGGTTCGTGATTTAGGGAAGTTGGCTCTTTTGAAATTCAGTGTCTTTGTATTTGCCTTGTGATTCCTATTTGTGTGATTTATACTGAAGCCAATTGACCTGTGATCGCTGTTTCCTAAATTGACCCATATTTCCACATCCGTGATCAGGTCTGTATTGTTGGTAATCAGTAGATCCAGCAAAACTTTATTTCTAGTTGGTGCATCTACCATCTGAGCCATGAAATTGTCCTGCAAGACATTTAGGAACCAGCGAGCCTTAGACGAATGCGTGGTTTCATCCATCCAGTCTATGTCTGGACAATTAAAATCCTCCATTATGATAACATTTCCCATCCTTGCTGCTAATCCAAATTGTGATAGGAGATCCCTGTCCCCCTCCTCCCTCAGGTTAGGGGACCTATGGCATACTCCCAGTATTATTTTTTTCCTTAGCTTTATCCCTTCGGAGCTCTACCTATAAGGATCCCACCCCTCCCCCTTTTTTGCTCTCTATATCCATGCGATAAAGGGTATACCCTTGAATAGTTGCCAACCAATCATGAGAGCTGTTGAACCAGGTCTCTGAAATTCCCACAAAATCCAAATCCTCCTCGTACATGTCACACCAGACCCTGCTACTCTTTATTCTGCAAATTTTGAACTACTCCTTTTAAGCATGAGAGCTGACTTACTTCACTGCCATTCACTTATGTTGACCTGGTTTGGCCATTGCAATGTCCTCAAGATGACATTATTGCCAAAGGTTCTTTATCTTCTACAAGCCCTCCACCGTTAGATTACCTCCTGTGTTCTTCAAGCGAGTGGGAATTTGTGTGGTTCCATCAGAAACCCTGTCTCCAACTCCAACTTCTCAATCTCCTTAAACGACAGGGTGGGGTTGGCCTCCCGGATGTTCAGGCTTACTATAGTGCGAAACACCTCACCAGGTTGGTGGACTGGCATTGTCACGCTGAGGCAAAACATTGGGTGGCTTTGGAGCTGGAGGACACCAATGACACGGCGAAGAACTGGCCCAGCTGCCGAAAGACCTTGGTACCCATCTTAGCCTAGGTAGTACTTTGATGGTTGCTAGGGACACATTTCGGAGCTCTTCATTTTTCCCATTGTCGTCACCCATGATCCCTATTCGGAAACAGATCAGCAAGAGGACAATAAAATTAATGGATCATGCTGCCTTGATCCAACCAAAAGAAGATTTTACCCTGTCTTATTTTTATAAGTGGGAATCAGATCTTGTTATGTATTTTACTGATTCACAAAAGGAGAACATTCTTCAATTGGCTCTGAAATCTTTAATTGCTACTAAGGTCCAAAGAACCAGCTACAAGATTTTGGCTAGGTGGTATAGGCCTCCCGGGACTTTACACCGCATTTTTTCGCAGGTACCAGACACATGTTGGCGGTGCAACGCTGATCGAGGCACAATGTTCCACATTTTCTAGGACTGCCCAAGAATCAATCCGTTCTGGCAGGGGGTGACCTCTACTATTTAAGATCTGACCAATGTTGATCTAGCAGGAAACCCGGCGGCGTGTCTGCTGCACCTCACAACACGGCCCATCAAAAAATATAAGGCCTCTTTCACGATCCAGCTGTTAAAATGCTGCAAAGGCCTGTATTCCTCTGCGCTGGAGATCTGTGACTTCACCCTCATGGTCTCTTTGGTACTCCAAAATTAATGAGCTTAGGGACATGGAGGATCTTACGACGACCTTATACAATCGGGAAGAGACCTTTCGGGACACCTGGAGGCCATGGCAATACTTTGGATACACGGATGCCTATTTATGAGAGATTTCGCAACCCGGGTGAATTTCTGGGTTTTGTCTGATTTTGGCCATGAGCGAATGACCCTGCTATCCTACTTTTCTGGTCGTACAACTCTTCACGCCCTCCTTTCTCCCCCTCCACCCTTCCTTTGTAATTTTTCCTTTTTTATCCCCTCTTTTTCCTTTTCTGTAGCTAAGTGGCCCACTTTTTCTTCACCTCTGGGGCCCCCTAAGTGACCCCAGGACATTTTCTATTACATTTCTTAGAGGCGCTATTTGTTGCCTCTAGCTAAGCCAGTAGTTCTGTTAGCTGATAACTGATTTAAAGTGTGTTTGATCTCTAAGCTCTGATGGCTGTGATCTGTTTTGCTGTTAGTTTTACTGTTATATGCTTATTATAGCTGAGCAGTCCATATTATTGTAACAAGGTCTCTGGCCCTGCCCAGTCTAATGAGGACCTCCCAGGCCATAGATAGCTGACTTCCTTCAATATATAGTGGATTGTGAGGCATAGTGGGTGCAAAGATGGTTAAATTCATTGGGTGCCAGACACTTCTTGGATGTAAAAGAGGTTTTATTTATTTTGACAGTCCTTTTTGTATTTTTGGAGCTGTGCAGTGAAGGGCCCCAGCAAGGCACCACATCTGCACATGCAGGAATGCTGTCTCCTATAGTAACAGTCTTTAATAGTTTCTAACTCAAGTGTAACATTCCTTTCAGCTCCACTACAGCTGCCTCTTGTAGTTGTTCAACACTGAGATCCCAGTCTCTCACTAGACCCTCTGATGTAATCACCGCCTGAAGTTTCCTGATTCTCCACTGTGCCCATTCGGTGAGAATGTGGTTCGTGTACTTGCTTCAGTTACTCACTGGGGTCCCTGGTTCTCCAGGGAGAATACATTTAGCGTTTGTAGCTGTTCCTCGTAATTAAGGTCTTCCAGTCCACTTATTAATTTCGTGGCCCTTCTCTGAACTCTCTCCAGTTCCAGCACATCCTTTCCTAGGACTGGTGACCAGAACTGGATGGAATACTCCAGATGTGACCAAACCAGAGTTTTATAAAGTGGCAGGATTATTGTTTTATCTCTGGAATATAACCCTTTTTTAATGCATGCTAATATTTTGCTGGCTTTGCTTGCCACAGTTTGACATTGCATGATATTGCTCAGTCTGTCACCTACTTGGATGTCCAGATCCTTCCCCATCCTGGAATCCCCCAGAGCTTCTCCCTCTAGTGAGTAACTTGCGCTTATATTTTTAACCCCCAAGTGCATTACTTTACATTTTTCAATGTTACACCTCATTTGCCATCTAGTTGCCCACTCCATTAATTTATTTAGGTCCTCTTGTAAGGTTTCTATCTCCTGCTGTGATGTTATTGTCCTAATCATTTTTGTGTCATCAGCAAACATGGATATTGAGCTATTTATCCCATCCTCTATATCATAGGTGTCAAACACAAGGCCCATGGGCCGAATCCGGCCCTCCAGGCCATTTCATATGGCCCTCGCACCTCTCCTGCAGCTGCAGGAGAGCTCCAGCCTTCCTCTGGTCCTACTCCAGACCCTTACTTTGTGCTTTCAAACAATGCATCCAGCTTCTTCCCAGCAGCAGCATAAGGAAAGGGGGGTGCACTGTGATATAAGGGAGAGTGGGGGACTCAACTTCTGATGGTGGGGTGGCTCTTGACATCTTATGTAAAGGGGAGGGGATGCGCTGGACCTCTAATCTTACAGAGAAAACCAGCCCTTTTGAGGGCAATCATAATGCTGATGCGGTCCACGATGAAATTAAGTTTGACACCCCTGCTCGATATCATTTATAAATAAATTAAAAAGAGCCTTGGGGTACCCCACTTACCACTCTAGACCAGTACACATTATTTAATACCATCCTTTTGATGCACCCCAGTGGCCAGTTTTCTATCCAAAAACAAACCCTATGGTCCATGCCTACAGACCTCAGTTTGTAGATTAAGCGTTTGTGGGGCACTGTATCAAATGCTTTTGCAAAATCCAGTAACTCGACATCCACAGGCCTTCCTTTGTCCAGGTGGAAGCTCACTTCCTCGTAGAATGTTAACAGGTTGGTTTAACATTAATATTGAATTATGTTCTTTCTATATATTGTGACATATCAGGTGTTTCTTCATGCACATTAATAAAGTTACTGAACGGTTCTAAACTCACAGAACTCACAGAACAGATGCCAGGGTAATTTGGACTGGCAACTCTGAGCCAATCCACCCCCATCAGTTCACATGAGAAAAATATCTGCGCTAGCTTTTTTTGATTTTTCTAAGCATCCTATTGTTTGGCATCAGCTTCAACAAAAACTCTTTCCAAAAACAATCCCTGCAATATATTACTAGTGCACTGTTTATTTTGAAATGCCTAGAGAATGTGCGTGGCATGAAATGCTTTTTTTTTTTTAGGCTACATTTTTTGCAAAAACAATAAAAAGCTGTCTAAAGCGAGAGCCCAAATGTTTGGTATGATGATCTGGACTGTTTGGCCGAACAAAGTTCAGTGGTAAAGGATTGAGATGTGTCTAAGGTTTCTCTTCAATAGTTTGACTCAGAAATTTCAGAATGTTATTATTCATTTTTCAAACCGCACAGTATTCGTCCTCTCCATTTTCTCTTTTGGCATTTGCGCTTTTTTTTTTTTTTTCTCTTGTGGTCTTTTTTTACCCTCTAATTTTTGCCATATGCTCTGTAATGTTTATGTCTCCAGTTTCCTTCTTCTTCTTCTTTTTTTTTTATTAACCAAAACAAAGTACCATATGACTCTCTATTACATTATTTATATAGATATAATTGCTGTCTTTGGAAAGTAATATATATTACTGAACAGATTTGTTATATAATGTAATATGTAAGTGTGGGTATGCACACAGGGACAAATTGAGGTATGTATTTCTCTGAAGTTAAACACCTTCCAGCTGGAAATGAGTGAAGGTTTCAAAGTCAGTTCCAAAAATTGGCTGGCATCCGCTTGACTGAACTGACCATGTTATCTGATGCATGCACTGTGTTCTTGGAGGCAAGACTCATTATTAGTAGCATGGGTTTTGCCTTCAAGGTTGAACCCTGTACATAAAAATGTTAAAATGTAATATATTCCAGCCACAAAGCATATAAATCTACTTTTTATGCTCCAAATGCTGTTGCAAATGTAGTTATTACCAATTAAAAGTAGGAGTGACCATTCCGAGAACATAACATACACGTGGTTCAGGTTGAGTTTGTCCCTGGGCATCAGGCGGTGTATGAAATTAGGAGAGCAATCAACCTTATCACTCTTCTCTGTTCCAACTGGGATGGAAGTGGGGACAGATGAGCTATACTGTTGTATTTGGAACTTCAAAAAGTCTTTGGATACCTGTTTTGGCCCTTTCTTTTCCATACTCTTCAGAAATATAATTTTTCATCGTTTCCCTACAAATGGTGTACATGTACAGTATGTACCGTATTTTCCGGCGTATAAGACGACTGGGCGTATAAGACAACCCCCTATTTTTCCAGTGAAAACTTGGGTTTTGGGCTATACTCGCCGTATAAGACTACCCCCTTCCGAGACAACACCACCATTTAAAAAAAAAAAACAGAAACATAAAAAAAACATCAGATTTGATTTAAAGGTACCACAAAACTTTTGATGTAGGGCTTTATATTTGTAGTAGAAGACTGCAGTATATGATAATAATGATTTTGTAGTAGAAAACTGCAGTAGAATATGTTAATACTCTAATAATGTTTAGATCCAGTTCAGACTACTGTGTGCATACAGTGTGCACTGCTGAGCCAATCACTGCAGGCAATGCATTTGACTAGATGGTTGATGGATGCAAAGCCTGCTCGGATTGGCAGAGGCTGTGACATCATCAGCCTGCGCCACACCAATCCGAGCAGACTTCATTCAGCAACAGAGTGCATCGCCGCCAGGATTGGCTGAGCGGCGTGCACTGTATACACAGCATTGCCGAGCACCCGACGGCCGCAATAGCAGTACCGAGGCACCAGGCATTTAAACATGGGTTTGGCGGCGTCTTCACCTGGTCTTCACCGGCGTCTTCACCTTCTCCTCGATCCGGCGGCCTCCTGAACAGGTACCGATCACCCGGCCGGCCTCTGCACCCGGCGTATAAGACGACCCCCCTATTTTGGCAGCATGATTTGGATGTAGAAAGTCATCTTATACGCCGGAAAAGTATGTTGTTTCAAGCCAATTTAAACCCCCGCTACAGCTCCTTGGAAAGGGATTTGAGGAAGTGGTGCCGTATTTTCTTTCTTGGATGGGGCACAATTGCTGCCACAAAAATGACTATAATTCCAAAAATGTTCTACTGCTTTCATTCTCTTCAAATCCCAGTTCCCTCTCCCCATCTTAAATCATTTTGATCTCTTATCTACAATAATAAGTATTTAACGTACCTATTACAAAACTTCTATTTATGGCCAGTTCACGCCACATCCAGTGCTGTACAGTGTGTTCTTTTTCTGCAATAAAAATGCATGGAAAGTAGGTTATATGGTTTTAAATGGCATAGTTCACACTAATGCTTGCAGTTGTAGTGCGTTCTAGTGCCAGAAAAAAAGTAGAACATGCTGCATTTTCCCTGCACTGGACTGTACTGGAACACTCTAAAACACATAAATAAGGCCCCTAGAACGCACCCAAATGCACCAAAAACGCACTGGAACACACATGTCCATATTTAAAGTTAAAAAAGAGGGGGGGGGGAAATGCACTGGACTGCATAAAAAGCGCACCAAAACGCACTGGAATGCATCAAAAACGCATCAGAAACGTGCATGCAGAAAATCATCTGGGACGCATCCATAATATGTTTCTATGGTGTGATCTGGCCCAATCTTTGAAAAATAAGTCATAAAAAAAAGAAATGGAACTTTGGTACTCAATCTCTTACCCTTCTACAAGCCTTGTACTCCAACCCTACCATCCACATTGCTGTTCATGGTTAAAAATCAGACCTGATCCACATACAGACAGGGACTAGGCAGGGTTGCCCTCTGCCCTCTACTTTCGTTCTCTTCCAATTCCATTTCCCTCTCCCCTTCTTAAAAGATTTTGATATCTATCTCAAATGTATCTGTGGCTTGAAGGGCTGTGGAGTGGTACGTAAAACCTTGTACACTACAAGATCATCAGGTGGTCTGGGGTCTCACAACTTCAGAGATGTTACAAGGCGGCTCAACTAACTCAGCTGATCCAAAACCCATACTCTTAGGTCTGCACATACTCCAGTATCCTCTCTTTTTAACAATTCTATGCCCCCCCCCCCATTCATGATACAGAATTTACACAACTTGTCTGAGCGTTCAGAAAGCAGGGGGCAGAGAGCTGAAGTTACACTACCGGAAAGCTAAGAGCTGACTGGATGGAAGGTACACACCCCTCTTTACACAGCACACAGGAACAGAGCTCAGGCTGGCAATCACAGGCTGTGTGCTGCAACTCCCTCCTCGTTATCTTTTTTACCCTCTTGATGTCAGAAAAAATTGTCAGAAGTGACCCACGCAGATAGCAGAAGAACGATGCAGCAGACGTGATACTTAGTAGTCTGGTTTGACACTAGTACACACTATAGATATATTTTGTTCATATTTGATGTCAGGGGTTTAAAATCACTGTAAATGGGATGCAACACAGGTGAAAGATGTAAATGTGTGATGCCTGATAATTAGCCTTCTATTGCACTGATCACTGACTAAACATGCAACGTCATTTGTGCAAAACAGGCCTTTCTATTCCTATGTCTATGACAGTATTCTCTAATAAATACACTGTCCAGGAGGAAAAGCATCCCAATCCATGCTCCGCTCTTTTCCTGCAGTGTCCATACTAGCAGGAGACAGTCTAATGCCCCGTACGCACAATCGAAAAATCCGACAGCAAAAGCAAAAGCGGAAATTCCGACCGTGTGTATGCTCCATCTGACTTTTGCTGCCGGAATTTCTGCCAACAAAAGACTGAGAGCTGGTTCTCTAATTTTCCAACGAAAAAAATTCCTATCCGAAAATCTGATCGTCTGTAGCAATTGCGACGCGCAAAATTCAGACGCATGCTCAAACAATTCAATGCATGCTCAGAAGCATTGAACTTCATTTTCTTAGCTCGTCATAGTGTTGTATGTCACCACGTTCTTGACGGACGAAAGTTCTGAAAACTTTTGTGTGACCGTGTGTATGCAAGTCAAGCTTGTGCGGAATTCCGTCAGAAAAACCATCCAAGGTTTTTCCAATGGAAAATCCGATCGTGTGTACGGGGCATAAGAATAATGGAGCAGGGTAAGAACCTTCAATCAGGCCACTCCTAGAGGACAACATCTAACCTAACTTCACAAAGCGAGGGAACAGCCCTGCTAGAAGCCCCCCCACAGCCATTTTTAATTAAAATGCATAAAGCATTAAAAAGGCCTAAAGCTCTGCAAGTACTGGCATCTCAGCGCAAGGAAGGCATTCTCATAATTCACATGTTTTAGTATGCAAACGTATCATCTGATAGGCTTAATGCTTTCTCTAATGACAAAATAATCTGTCAGTCAGCACTTGGCAAATAAGCTTGCAAAGCCTTGGCATATTTCCTAAGTGAATTTAGTATTCAGTAATGGCTTGAGTCATTATTAAATGCCCACGCTCGCGGGCCTGAATCGTATTACTGATTTTTCTAAGATTTTATTAAACCGCTAAGCCAGCAATTTTTAGCAGAAGCTCTGTGGCAGAGTGTTATACAATGTATATATATAATTCTTGAGAGTCCTGGCATTTTATAAGAATAGCAAGAACACTAATCCTGTCCAACCTTTTGCATTTCCAAGGAAAAAAGATTTACTCATACCTTCAAACTTCACAGCTCTTCAACTTCTATGTGGTGTTCCCTCTTAAAATGTCAGCCAACAGGAGGGGTAGAATGAAACCGTACATGTTACTCCTTGTATACACATTACTCTTCATGTGTCCCTAACACAAAACTCAATGTGTGGTCCCCTATCTACCAAAAAATAAGGTTGGCGTATATTTTGAAGTAAGAGGTTGGCCCCAAATAAAAAGACAACTTTTATGTACCGGTAGTCCATAAATATCAAATTGGGTAAATGAGCTTTGCTTAAAGTGACTTTTCGGAACAAGGGTTCTGTTGAACTCAATGGTTAATCTTAAGGTTGCTAGGGGTCCCATGAGCAGTAGGCAATGGCCAACTGATCTCCAGCCTACACTAACCATCAGTACAAGGGACAATTTTCCACTGACCACAAATGGAAGGTGTCATTTCTACACATTGACCTCTCTTGTTAGAGTATGCCACAATTTTTACGATCTGTGTTTCTTTTCTGTAAAGCACCCCCCTGACCCCTGGAGGCATGGTGGTACTCTCAGAGACAGGGTGGGCTGGCACTGTCCCACTTAATGGCTGAAATGTGGGGGGATGTGTAAAAATTGGGGGCCAGTCACTTTAAAGGACTTTTGTTCCTCACAATCATCACATGAAATAGAGAGGTAGCAAACTCAGAGCACCCCTACTGATTTGCAGACTCAGACTTCATCCATAGACCTCAGTACAGGCAACAAGGGCCTTTAAGCTGAAACCAGCACATTTTTCAGAAGAAGCAGGAGTATTTCCAATAGCAACAGTCTCCGTAGTGATCCTCCTGATGCTGTCCAACCTCTCCACGAGTTTTCCCGCCATAGGATCTTCAGTGGCAAATCTGGTACTCCATCCTAAGCATCACTTCTCCCTCCAGATCCCTGTCTTCAGTGAGGCTCCCTGAGCCCCAGGGCTTTCAGCAATAGGGCTATTTTGGACAGGCATGCTTCTGCTGCTTCCAGGCATTGGCACAAAACACATAAAAAGGCCCCTACATCTGCCTAAAGAAGGATTTTACCTCATATTGGAGAGCTGTCCTCCCACTTCCTGTTACAATTCAAAGGACATAGACTGCAAAAAAATATATATAATTGGTTTTAACTTCTCAGTAGACTAAAGTATCTAAAGCCTAGGGTCTATCCAAAACTAAAAGAAAAAGTTTTGGCTATACATGCATTTTAGCGCCAAAAATGTAACACTCCCTAGGGGTCTATTTACCATTGTTTTCAACCAAGATTTAACAACTTTCACCCACGATCTGTGCATTCTTTTAACTTAATGTTGGTCAAAAACTTGTGAACCATGGTTGGAAGTTGTTTAATTCTTGGGTTTAAACTGTAACCTGGAGAGCCCGAGACCATTAGCCAATAACTTGCAAAAATTAACAGTCTTTTTTTGCACTTTGCCCTGGTTCACACTGGGTACGATTTGGAACGATTTGAGATGCGATTTGACATGTCAAATCGCATCTCAAATCGGTGGCATTTGCCGGCAATTGTCGGCAATGGCACTGTCCTAATCAGTGCGACGCCGCATCTGCGATTTCAAAAAGTAGTTCCTGTACTACTTTTTGCGATTTCGGGCCACGATTTACATTAAATTGCGTCCGAAATCTCGGCAAAATCGCGGCAAAATCGCATTTTACCGCGATTTTGAATTCGCAGCAGTGTGAACCTAGGCTCACAAACATAAAAAATAAGAAGCTTTTCTTCAGCATAAGTAACATAAACAGTCCACCATCCTGGTACAAACAAAACAAGAGAATGGCTCACATCCGATATACCTGTCCCACATTAGGGTTTGGGGTTCCCGTCTGCTTCAGGGGTACCCCATAGGCCACAGGATGTCTCCACAATTCAGCAACTGTGTCTCAGTTACCATCCAGAACCTAGGGCCAGATCCTCCCTGTTTCTATCTTTGGAACTGATCCACAGAATCAGTTTCACTTGGATAGACAGAAGATCCGGCATGTGTAACTTATGCCCCGTACACACCATCACTTTATGTGATGAAAAAAAATGACGTTTTTAAAAACGTCACTTTAATTGACCGTGTGTGGGGGAAAACGTTGTTTTATGTCTTCTAAAAAACGACCAAAAAAAATTGAAGCATGCTTCAATTTTATGTGTCGTTTTTCAAAATGTCAACTTTTACTTCACAGAAATTGACCGTGTGTAGTAAAAAACGTCGTTTAAAACAACGTTTTTTCACCCGCACATGCCCAGAAGCTACTTATGAAGCAAGCTTCAATGGAAAAAGTGGTGAGAACGTAACCTCGCTTTGCTAGAACATTGTGAGAAAAACGATGGTGTGTAGGCAACTTCGTCTTTGAAAATTGAAGTTTCAAAAACGTCATTTTTTACTTCACAGAAAATGTCGTTTTTTTTCATCACATAAAGTGATGGTGTGTACGGGGCATTACACTGTCGGATCTTAGGATGCAGTACCGCAGCCGCCGCTGGGGGCATTTCTCGTCGAAATGCCTCTTCGGGTATGCAAATTAGCACTTACGGAGATCCACAAAGCTTTTACGCTTCATTTTTTCTCCGTAAGTATTAGTTTGCAAACGCAAAATTAGGGCTGCTTTTACAAAGTGTAAACTGTTTACACCTTGTAAAAGTAGACCCTTCTTTCCCGCGACGATGTTATTTTTTTTTTTTTTTTTTTAAATCCCGCCGTATCTTTTTTTTTTTCGACGCAACTTTTTTTACCCGGCGCGATTCACAAAACTCGGCGTAACGTAATTTCGCGCAATGCACGTCGGGAAAATGACGTCGGGAGCATGCGCAGTACGCCCGGCGTGGGAGCGCGCTTAATTTATATGGGACTCGCCCCATTAAATTAGGAACGCCTTGCGCCGGACGGATTTAAGTTACACCGCTGCAAATTTCCAGGTAAGTGCTTTGTGGATCGGGCACTAACTTGGGAAATTTGCGGCAGTGTAACTTAAATGGGAAAAGTTAAGTTACGCCGCCTGGCTGTGGATCTGGCCCTTACTGCTCACTCAAGTGTGTGCTGCTAAGCACTCCACTTCACAGACAGGAGCTGATTCCATCTTGCTGCTTTTTAAGACTCCCTTGCAGGTGGTTTATTCATTTCCGGACCAAAGTCTTTATAACCAGGGTTTGGGAATGGTTTCTCACCCAAAGTCTCTCTTAGCCCTGGTTCACACTGGGTACGATTTGGAACGATTTGAGATGCGATTTGACATGTCAAATCGCATCTCAAATCAGCGGCAATTGTCGGCAATGGCACTGTCCTAATCAGTGCGACGCCGCATCTGCGATTTCAAAAAGTAGTTCCTGTACTACTTTTTGCGATTTCGGGCCGCGATTTACATTAAATTGCGGCCGAAATCGCTGCAAAATCGCAGCCGCGAAGTCGCGGTAAAATCGCGCATTTTACCGCGATTTTGAATTCGCAGCAGTGTGAACCTATGCTAAATCTCAGAATTTTGGATCCCAAAAAAGAACTTACCAATTCCTGACAGTACTGGAAAACAGTCCTTTCCTCTCCAACTGGATTACCCTGGAACCCCTCGCGCTGCATTGGTGAGAACCCTTGAGTACTCATAATGCATTGCAAGTCCTTCCCCTTAATGGAACTAAACTCAAATAATAGGGAAATATACCTGCCATCCAGGACACATTCCCAGCATCCTGTACAGAACATTGATACATAGATCCCTCAGTACAGATGATTTAATATGTTTTTTTTTTTTAAATAATACAATCTTTAATATGATATTGATTTCAATGGTTAGGTTAAAATTCATTAAATGTATAGTCCACCTTTTACAAATATTCAATGGATGGCAGTTTTGCAGGTGGTGAATTCAAAGAAATTGTATTTCCACTTTACAGCATCTCTCAGACTGTGAGAAGGAGGAGCCCCTCCCTCTCACAATTCGGTATGCTGTAAGCCAGGGGTGCCCAACCTTTTGAAGAGCAAGGGCCACTTGGTAACTGGTCGTGGGCCACGGGTCGTGGGTAACCGGTCATGGGCTACACTCCGCATATGCAGAATGGACACGGACACAGCCCACTCGACTCCATGGGCCCTCCGATCTACCCCTTCTGTGTTTTTTTTCTTTTATCGGATCGGATTAAATGTAGGCGGGTGTAAACGGACACAAGTCTGTTTACATTTTCCACTCCATAGAGGTGAATGGAGGGTCTGATTGGGTCGGACTGATCACGTGAAAGGGGCCTAAGGATGCTTTCACACTGATGTGCTGTGGTTTAACACCCCGGTGGGTGCAGAGCAGTGCACTTGTGGTTTTCCTGCGAGTTAGCTGCACTTTGCCATAGACTTCTATTATATCCTGCAGGTGTTGTGCACTTTCTGAAAGCACACCAAACCATAGGTAATAACAGAGATCTATGGCTCAACCAGCCATGTCAGAGCAGGAGGTCGTGGGCCACATCAGAGGGCTCCGCGGGCCACTGGTTGGGCACCCCTGCTGTAAGCTTATGTGCTGTTTAGGAACATGGCTATAGAAGGATTGGGCAGTGAGGGGAGGGAGAAGTGATACTGTTCCTACTATTCAAACATGGCAGCCTCCAAGGCGGCGACAACATTTAACCTCCTTAGCCGGTGTTCTGTCAAAATAGCCAACTTGTTGTGTACCGTAGTGTATACACTGCTGGTCTTCATTGAAATCAGGTAACTCATCGAAATCTTCATTTACAGCTGCAGGAGAGTCACCGAAAGTGAAGTGGTCAGAGATTTTGATGAGTTGGCTCTTTTGACAGAACTCAGGAGCGAGCATAGCAAGCAAGTCGCTTGCTATGGGTGCACTCAACAAGGGGGAGGGGCCCTGAGCATCGGTGGGGGAATTGCGAAGAGTAGGATCTGGGCTGCTCTCTGCAAAACCACTGCACAGAGCAGGTAAGTATGACATGTTTGTTATTTTTAAATGAAAAAATTAATAAAAATTATTTACAAACACTTTAAGGATTACATGTTGGGCTTTAGGTTAAGGTTAAGTATCATTATTCTCTAAAGTTAAGTATTTAGGGCCAGATTCAGGTACATTTACACAGGCACAGCGTATCAGCGATACGCTACGCCGCCGTTCCTTACCTGGCGTATTTTGAAATCCACAACGATTTTGCGCCGTAAGTTACGGCGGCGTAGTGTATTTCTCAGCGCGTATTTCAAATTGGGCGGGTAGGGGGGCGTGATTCATTTAAATGAAGCGCGTCCCTGCGCCGATTGAACTGCGCATGCTCCGTTTTGAAATGTCCCGCCGTGCTTTGCGCGAAATGACGTCGCACCGACGTTATGTTTTGAACTTCGACGTGAATTACGTCCTTTCCTATTCACGGACGACTTACGTAAAAAAAAAAAATTAAAATTTGACGCTGGAACGACGGCCATACTTTAACACGGCAAGTCTATCTATACGCCTCATAATAGCAGCTTTAACTATACGCCGGGAAAAGCCGACTAGCGACGACGTAAGAGAATGCGACGGCCGCGCGTAGCTTCGTGGATCGCCGGAAAAAGCTAATTTGCATACCCGACGCGGAAAACGACGCAAACTCCACCCAGCGGGCGCCAAAGTATTGCACCTACGATCCGAAGGCGTACGCCTGTCGGATCGAAGCCAGAAGCCGTCGTATCTTGGTTTGAGGATTCAAACGACGCGGCAAATTTGAAAGTATGCCAGAGTATCAGGAGATACACCGGCGTACTTGCTCTGTGAATCTGGCCCTTACTGCTTACTCCTCTGCCCCTAGACTAAATAAGTATTTAATCCTTGTAATATGGGGGAACCCACACCAAGGATGCATTATTAAATTTTTCCTGGAGTTGGTATTTAAGAGTTAATATGAGGTTTAAGGTTACAGGTTATGTGGAGGTAAATTGTAGCTTAATTACTTAGTATTAGGTTTTTGGGTGTGAAAAGTACATGTTTTGTCTGGGATAGGTTCGTTTTTGGGTGTTATAAATTCCTTTTTTTTGGGTGTGATACATGAGTTGGTGCCGGAACTATCGTGCCAATTTTACTATGCCAAAAATGTTTGCACAGTGCTTGATTCAGCCTTTCATCTGATTTGAATCATTTTTTCTTTCTAAGCAGAGGAAGAAAACTGCAGCACAATGAATGTCAATATGAATATTATTATCATGTTTTCTTCCCTGTTTGAAAAAAAAACTTATTGGAGGTCTGGTTTGTATCATTATGCATTGTAGTCGGTAGAAAGCAAGATCTAATTCTCATGCAATGATCATTAAAAAAGGAGTAGGAAGACTGAATTACATTTCAGTCATTCTTTCAACAAAAGCTCATTCCTGCATTCATGGGCCCCCACTATGTTTTAACCCCCCCCCCCCATTAATTTTACATCTGAAAATACACTTAGGTTTACATTTAAAAAAGTAAATGACCTACCTAAAATCAGGATCATGTGACAGTCTTAATTTTTCTCGTGGGTAGGAGATATTTTTTCTTCTTGGTTACAGCTTGGGATGTTCCTTCTTCAAGTATCCACCTTGCTCCCTGATGATACAGATGCTACCAGTTGGCCATAAGTCCATTAAAGGGATCCTCACAATATATAAAAATAAACAATATAAAAAATAATGAATGGTAAAAGTGATAAACCATGCTAATTGCTACATACAAAAAGTATTATATGAGACACTATAAAAACAATTGCTGAAAAAGTCCCAAGTGAATAATTGCTTGTGCTGTTGGAACAGTATTGAAGATCTCATACATAGTGCTGTGACTTGAAATATGGATGAAAGATTCCGTGCTCTTTCATAGGTAGATTCACAAAGAGTTAGGCCGGCTTATCAGTAGATAAGCCGACCTAACTCTGAATCTACGCCGGCATTTGTTTAAGCGTATGCTCAAACAGAGATACACTTAAACAAAGCTAAGATAGGCAGGCTTGTGCCGTTCTATCTTAGCTTGCAATGTTTCTGTTGGTCGCTAGATGGCGCTTCCATTGCGGGATACGCCGATTCACGAACGTACGCCAGGCCTACACCGTCGCATTACGTTGTTTCCGTAAGGGATAGGCCGCCTAAAGTTATTCCACCTATGAGGTGGAATAACAATGTTAAGTATGGCCGCCGTTCCCGCCGCGAGCTTCGAATTTTTTACGTTGTTTGCGCAAGTCGTCCGCGAATCGGGATTTACGTAGTTTCGTACACGTCGAAATCAATAGGCCCGTACGGCGTACTTAGCCGCAATGCGCACTGGGAAATGTAGTCGCCCGGCGCATGCACAGTGTCAAAAAACTTCAAAAACGTGAGGTCAAGCCTCATTTCCATACAACACGCCCCCCTCCAAGCAATTTGAATTAGGCGCCCTTACGCCCGCTCGTTTTAGGCTACACCGCCGTAGATTAGCAGGTAGGTAGATTGTGAATCACTACTAGCCTAACTAATTTACGGCGGTGTAGCCTAAACAGGCTAGGCTAGGCCGCCCTAAAGTTGGGCCAATCTACGTGAATCTACCTGTCAATACTTAAATAGGGTGCACTTACCCTTGGGATTGGACCAACTATCGCTAGTTAGGTCAAATGTGTGTGTGGGGCAACCCCTGTAGATATCCTCTGGACCGGTGGTTGGCTATAGTGGATAATCTTCATGTGGATAGATACAATGTAAAAAAACGAATTGCACAGTACTGTTTAAAAGACTTTATTCCAAAAGATTAAAAGAAAGTATTCAACTCACATGTATGAGTGCCTGATATCCTGGCACCCGGAGTGAACAGCAGGTAAAAAGTCATCCATGAAATTTGTCCAATCAGTACATGAGGCCGCTGGTGCAGTGAAGGCTCGATTTCCTGGTTTGGATGTCTAGGTGGAAGTGTGTCACGAGGTCGTGACTCAACCTCTATGCATTTCGGCCTATCAGATTGGCTGTCTTCAGGGAGTTGGTACTCACAAGGTACTGAATACTTTAGGTGGTGGATTCATGATCTTACAATGCAAAGGTTGGTGTTGTGGAGGATCATATGATGGCAAATTACAAAGGGTAAAAAAGTGTAGAAGACCTTTTCTGATTACTACTGTGTCCCTTTTTTCCCAAATAAGAGATACTGGTAGCTGCCTACGTACTTTTCCACCTTTTAGCTAAACATGTGCACTTAATTGTGCTAAGCATACATACATCATTCAATAGACATTTCTTCAGGCCATCAAATCTACACCTTCATGACTGGGAACTTTAATACCATAGTTAAAGCGGTGGTTCACCCTCCATAACAACAGTTTAGCATAAAATGAGGCATAGTAGCGCGAGCTACAGTATGCCTGTCTTTATTTTTTTAGCCCCGTACTTACTGTGCAATCGTAGAGACAAGATTCCGACTCCCCGCGGGGAATGGGCGTTCCTATGGAGAGGGAAGGTGATTGACGGCCAATTCCTACTAATGACAGTGTCATTGCGAGGAATTGTGCCTTGTTGCTGACATCAATGTGCCACATTGTTGCTGTCTTTGAGAAGAATCGTGACCCATCATTGGTGACAATTAGAAAAATTGTACCCCATCGTTGTGATCATTGTTTTCCATTGTTGGTGTCAGTGAACATAGTGTCCCAAGAGCCAGATAAAAGCAAGCAAAGGGCCACACCCCCCCCCCCTTCCTGGGCTGCAGTTTGAAGACCACTGTTCTAGAGAGATGAGTTTAGCTTTGGTTTTCACACTACTGCCTAGCTTTTTAAACTCATCAGTTCTACAGATTTCGACAGCATGGCTTCAGGAAAGCTTTAAAATGTATACAGAAGATATCCCCTGACCTTCAGACTGGTTGTAGAGGTAGTGAGGGGGCCAGGCAGAGTTTTGACAAGTGGCAAGTGTAATGTCGTGTATACACGATCGTTTTTTCCGATGAAAAAAGTCAGATGAACTTTTTTCATTGGAAAAAACGATCGTGTGTGGGCCCCATCGGACTTTTTTCCATCGGTGTAAAAAAATAGAACAGGAAATTCCGATCGTGTGTGTGGAACTCCATCAGAGAAAAATCCATGCATTCTCAGAATCAAGTCGACGCATGCTCAGAAGCATTGAACTTCATTTTTTTTGGCTCATCGTAGTGTTTTATGTCACAGCGTTTTGGACGGTCGGAATTTAGTCTGATCGTGTGTAGGCAAGACTGATGAAAGTCAGCTTCATCGGAATTTCCGCTGAAAAATCTGAAATCCGATTGTATGTACACGGCATAGGAAGAAAGAGCAGACAGTAGTAAGAGTGGACCAATAGGATAGTGGGAAGGAGATCAGGAATATGCCAACCTACTATTTTTTTTATTGAGGACTTGTGGTTCTTAGAATACCAAGCTATCAGGAGTGAGGAGCCAGGTATACTATGGTAACATTCAATTGCATAACAGAAGGTTTTATTTTCACAATAGAATGGAATATATCTTTAACTATTAGGGGCTGTTTTAACCTTTTGGCCAGGGCAATAAACATATCACGTAATTCAAGTAATTGAACCCAAAAGCAATTTGATCTGCAAGACCATTCAGATAAACAAGTACAGTATAAACATTGGAATTTTGAACCCTCTATTTTTTTTCTCTCTAGCATAGTCCTCTGAACCAAACACAAACTCTACCATTGAAAACCAATAAAGTGTTATTTCCCTATTCAGCAAGGAACATTTATCCAAACAAAGCGTATTTAATAATGGGCTTCCACTTCCGTTCTGCCATACATTTGCTTGGAACATTGTACGTTTATGATGGTGGCATGCTGCCAGCAAGAAACAAATTCTTAATCTTCCCTTGAGGCTCATAGTATTGGGTTTCTTATGCAAGTTCCAGTAAACTTATTTTCACATTGATCAGGAGACATTTCAATGCAGAGAAATTGAAAAGGGATGCTGTGTAAAAAAGTCTCTTACAGTAATAGAACAAAAAAAAAAAATCTTCAATCCTCTGCATACGCTGGAGCAAACTGTTAATATTTTTTATAGAATTGAATAAAGTTTTAATGTGGGAATCTTTAGTCTACAATTCAACAGATTTATTAAGGAGGAAAACATTTCCTAAACCTTTTGGTTCCTGTATCTTCACACAATTCATGAACATCATTTTCTCATTGTATTTTCTCTGTGGGAATCCATCATTGGTATTAAAACAATTCTCATTGTTTTAACATTACTCAACAAGTAAACTTTTTTTTTTACATTCTTTATTTAAAGAAAATGCATCTGTGGTTAGGCCTTAGGCTTGTTTCACACTTGTGTGCGGGCTGCGGTTTGCGCGGGCACAAGAGCCCATTTATTTGAATGGGGTGCTGTGCCCTGTGACACGCAGGAAAGAGGTTACTGCACTTTTTAAAATAAATCACAGCAGCACGGGAACTGAGGTTCACAAGACGGGTGCCATTTCCAGTGTGGGCGGAGTGCCATTAGGATTAATGGCACCTGCCTACGAGTCCCTCATTTCTCTGTGTGGGTGGTTGCAGCTACCGTTATTTGTGCGGGTCCTGAAGCAGCAGCACCCGCACAGACGTGAACCTAACCTACAGTAAACACTACATGTATCAAGCATAGAATTACCAGCACCATAGCAATGGTTAGTTTCAAGGTCTGAAGACAGATAAATGACATTACATGATCAGAAATTCTGATAAGAAAACCGTGATTTTTTCTGAAGGAATGTTGGCTCAAACTTGTGTTGCATACACACGGTCACAAAAAAATGTTGTCGGGAAATTCCGACCGTCAAGAACACGGTGACGTACAACACATACAATGAACCAAGATCAATGAAGTTCAATAGGCAGTTCTTCTGCTTTATTCTGAGCATGCATGTTTTTTTGCACGTAGGAATTGCATACAGACGAGTGGATTTTCCGATATAAACTTTTTCCATCTGAAAAATAGAGAACCTGCTTTCAATCTTTGTTTTTGGCGGAAATTACGACAGAAAATGTCAGATGGAGCATACACACGGTCGTAATTTCCGACAAAAAGCTCACATCTGACTTTTCTTGTCGTAATTTGCGATCGTGTGTACGCGGCATAAGACTGTGCTGTGGTATCCACCTTTTACTGATTGTGTAAATAAGTTGCTGTGGTGAAATGTCCATGAAGGAGGGTCTTCAGCTTGATGCAATTAGAAGAATACTCCATATGTAATATTTTCAGTAGTTAAGGGATGGGTTGTAAAAGGACTGAGATAGGAGGGGGTGCAGAGTTGATAGTGGTGGTGGAAGGAACTGTACTTCTGGGGAAATTGGGTGGAGGAAAACATGGGAGTAGATTCCAAGGGAGTGGAGTGGGAGTGGAGAGAGGGAGGGGGATTAACTTTAAAAGGAAGGAAGGCAGATAGATTAGAGCCCCCATCCAGGACGATGAGGAAAGAAATAAGTGCATGAAGCTTAGTTGTAATGATGGGAGGTGTTTTCTTAGACTGTTAGGCCTCGTACACACGACCGAACATGTCTGCTGAAACTGGTCTGCGGACCAGTTTCAACAGACATGTTCGGTCATGTGTACGGCCGACCGGACCGGATTCCCGGCCTAGCGGCCAGGTTTCCAGCGGACAAATGTTTCATAGCATGCTATGAAACATGTCCGCTGGAAGCCTGTCCGTCCGACATGTTCGGTCGTCTGTACGACTCACCGGACATGTCCGCTCGGCCGAAAGCCCTCGCATGTGTCAAAGTGATTTGACGCATGCATGGAAGCATTGACCTTCCAGGGTCGCACACGTCGCCGCGTCATCGTTGCGGCGATGGCGCGGCCACGTCACCGCGTTCGCTGTCTGCGGGAAATTTGGTCTGATGGTGTGTACAGCCATCAGACTAAAATCCGCCAGCGGAAATATCCGATGAAAACGGTCCGCGGACCATTTTCATCGGGCATGTCCCGTCGTGTGTACGAGGCCTTACAGTTATGTCACAGTGGGGTGAGCCTGCGAGGATAAGAATAGCCTTATACTAATTAGTAAAGAAGTGCCATGTGGGTAAGAATTTGGAGCTGGTTCCTATGATGCATCTATTAAGATTCTCCATGTGTTGTATGTTGGTAATGTGATAAAGACATGGTTAAAATGTGGGTGTAGACAGGTTTTTCAAAAGCACAGGTATACAGGAACGTGTCGTTTTGACCATGTGTATCATAATTGTCCTTTTTTATGTTTTGGGAATGAATATACTGCTGTTGAACAAGAAGGCTGGGACATGGTGATCCCTAAACCTTTTGGTGATATGGACCTGAATCCAGGGGTTCTGTAGAATTGGGCAGGGCGATAAAATGTGTAACTTATGTCTGGGAGAAGAGCCGCATCTCCAACATGAACCGCGTCTCCAAAAACATTACCCCTCCCCAACAGGTGCACATACAGCAATTAAAACCTGGCAGAGGTGGAGAAAAAAAGTCTCTTTACAGAAATATGGGTTCAAAAATGCTTCAATTCTCTGCATATGCTGGAGGAAACTTAATATATTTTATGGAATAGAACAGAGTTTGAATGTAGTAATCTTTTGTATACAATCCAAAAAAAATTATTAAAGGGGAGGTTCACCCTAAAACTACTTTCTAGTATTACAATGTCCCGACACATTACAATACAATTATGCCTATTTTTTAATTTTTTTGTGCTGTACATACCTCCGTACAGCTAATTCACCCGCTATACTGCGCCTGCGCACCGTCGTTCGGCTCCTTTCGGCAATCGTGACGCAGCTTACGCGACGGGCGGGAGCTCGTTTTTGGTCATCACGTCAATCACCAGCAAGTTAGGAACGCCCACTCCTGCGGGATTCGCAACTCGGAAGCCGTGGGTGAATTAGCTGTACCGAGGTATGTACAGCATAAAAAAAAACAAAATAGGCATAATTGTATTGTAATGTGTCGGGACATTGTAATACTAGAAAGTAGTTTTAGGGTGAACCTCCCCTTTAAGGAGAAAAACAATCTCTTGAACCTTTTGGTTCTTAGAAGTGGTATCTTCACACGATTCATGAACATCATTTTGTCATTGTATTATTAATGTGGGAATCCATCATTGGTATTAAAAATGTTTTGTTCTACTTAAAGTGGTTGTAAACCCCTTACAATCCACTTTTGACTACAGGTAAGCCTATAATAAGACTTACCTGTAGCTACCCCGGATATCTCCTAAACCTTCATGATTTAGGAGATATCCCCTGTATCTGCATGTACCAACGTCATCGGCACATGCGCACTGAAGCAATGGCATGTTCGGGACGTTGCTTCAGTTAGTGTGCTGTTACCGGTGGCTCCCGTGTTCACGCACGGGTGTGATGTCATCGCGGCTCAAGCCTGTTATACCTGGAAGTAATGGCGGGAGCGATGTCGCTGGCTGGAGCAATGGGGGCTTCGATCTAAGGTGAGTATTTCATAATGAGCTAGTATTTTATGCACGCTAGCTCATTATGCCTTTGTCTTGCAGGTTTTTTTTTTGTTTGTTTTTTTGTGGGTTTACAGACACTTTAAGTAAACGTTTATACATTTTTTATTTACAGAAAATGCATCTGAGGTTTAATATAACATACATTATGATAGAATTTACAGCACAGTAGAAATGGGCAGTTTCAAGGTCCGAAAACTGATTCATTACAACGTATTTTTCAGTTATTTTAAGAGTAAGACTCTGGCATGGTATCCACCTTATATTGAATTTGTAAATACCGTATTTATCGCGGTATAACGCGCTCCCGCGTATACCGCGCACCCCTAAAGTTGCCCCGAATCCTATGGAAAAAAACTTTTTTTTTGTACTTACAGTTTTGGTGTCTTGCGCAGCGTCCATCGGCGACCTCGTCGGGTCCGGTGTCCGTCTGCGGCTTCGGGTGTCCTCTTCGTTGGGTCCGCCGTCCTTCTGCGGCTTCGGGTGTCCTCTTCGTCGGGTCCGGCGTCCTTCTGCGGCGTCCTCGCGTCCTCCCTGCTCATTTCCCGCGCCGAGTTTGAATACTGCGCCGACATATACAGAGCGCAGTACACTTGTGTATTGTCGGCAATGCTCGGCAACTCTCGCGCCGACGTCCTGTACGTCCAGGACGTGAGCGCGGAAGGAGCCGAGACTGCCCAACTATACCCGAGTGTACTGCGCTCGGTATATGTCGGCGCAGTATTCAAACTCGGCGTGGGAAAGCGGGTATCGGCGTATACTGCGCACCCACGATTTTGCCCTGATTTTCAGGGCAAAAAAGTGCGCGGTATACGCCGATAAATACGGTAAGTTGCTGTGGTGGGATGTCCATGAAGGGGGGTCTTCATCTTGATGCAATGAGATAAATGGAATACTCCTTATGTAACATTTTAAGTAGTCAAGAAGTGGGTTGTAAAATAACTAAGATAGAAGGTGGGGGTAACAAGGTTGATAGTGGTGGTGGAAGGAACTGTCCTTTCTGGGGGAAATTGGGTGAAGTAAAACCTGTGGAGGGGAAAGTCATGGAAGTAGGTTCCCAGAGAGTGGATAGAGGGAGGGAGTTAACTTTAAAGGTAAGGAAGGCAGGTAGACTAGAGCCCCCACCCAGGACGATAGGGAAAGAAATGAGGAAGGTAAGGTGAGCTCTGCAGCTCTGCAGGACCTTTGTGAGTCCATACATTTCCAAAGATCATGCTGAATGGGCACTGTATCAGTTGCACAGTATAACTAAAGCTACACAAAAGCAGGGCTTTTTTTCCGCTAGAACTTGGTGGAACTCAGTTCCACCACCTCTGTCTCAGGCCCTCTGCTGACCACTATTACTTGAAAACACAAAAGTCTGGCTTCTATGCTTACAAGTGACAGCTTGTTCCCCAACAGCTCCCACAGATCAGATCTCCTGAGTGGCTCCCACTGAGTGAAGGGTGGGGACAAGGGAGATGCAGGTACGTGGGGTGCAGTGCAAATCCCAACATCACCACTGGAAGTAATCCCCACAAGTGAAATAGGTGGAGCTAACTACATTATGCGGGGAGGTACTAGAGCTGTCATGTTCCTAAGCGTAATACAGCAACAAAAATAAGATATGTGGAAGATGGTAGAGCTTTTAAGGAGATGGGGAGAAGATGGGGGCTGTAGAGGGGGGTTGTATGCAGAGGTCAGACCTAAAGAGGAGTAATTGTGAGATGTGGATGTGGGATGCAGATGTAAGCAGCTGTGGAAGAAAGCTGAATTCTGCACTCGTTGTGTAGCGCAACACTAAACTCTGCACTCTGTATGTAGCACACCCTGAACTCTGCAGTCTGTGTGTAACCCCCTCTCTGAACTCTGCACTCTGTATACAGTATATTGCACTCCTGATATTTAACCACTTCAATACAGGGCATTTTCACCCCCTTCCTGCCCAGACCAATTTTTAGTTTTCAGCGCTGTCGCACTTTGAATAACAATTGCGCGGTCGCGCGACGTAGCTCAAATACAAAATGTACATCCTTTTTTCCCCCACAAATAGAGCTTTCTTTTGTTGGTATTTGATCACCTCTGCGGTCTTTATTTTTGCGCTATAAACAAAAGAAGAGCGACAATTTAAAAAAAAAAAAGCAATATTTTTTACTTTTTGCTATAATAAATATCCCTCAAAAATCTATAAAAATTATGTTTTTTTCCTCAGTTTTGGGCGATATGTATTCTTCTACGTAATTTTGGTAAAAACAATTCGCAATAAGCGTATATTGATTGGTTTGCGCAAAAGTTATATCGGCTACAAAATAATGGATAGACTAATGGCATTTTTTTTTTTACTAGTAATGGCCACGATCTGCGATTTTTATCATGACTGCGATATTATGGCGGACACATCGGACACTTTTGACACTATTTTGGGACCATTCACATTTATACATCGATCAGAGCTATTAATATGGACTGATTACTGTGTAAATGTGACTGGCAGGGAAGGGGTTAACACTAGGGGGCGATCAAGGGGTTAATTTGTTCCCTAGGGAGTGATTCTAAGGCCCCGTACACACGACCGGATCTATCCGCTGGGATTGATCCGCGGATCAGTTCCAGCGGACAAATCCGGTCGTCTGTACGGCCTAGCGGATATTTATCCGCGGAGATTCGTCCGGCCGGTCCATTTCAAGCGGATAGAAATTTCTTAGCATGCTAAGAAATCTATCCGCTTGAATCGGGTCCAGCGGATTGATCCGGTGGTCTGTACAGACTCACCGGATCAATCCGTCCGCTCCCCTCCCTTCCACGCATGCGTCGAATCATTACGACGCATGCGTGGAAGTACTTACCTTCCAGCGTCGCGCACGCCGCCGCGTCATCGTCGCGGCGACGGCGCGACACGTCACCGCGGAGGAATTCCGCATGGATTTTGATCCGATGGTGTGTACACGCCATCGGATCCAAATCCGGAGGAGGAATCTCCGCTGGAAACGGTCCAGCGGAGATCCGGTCGTGTGTACGATGCCTTACTGTGGGGGGATGGGGCTGATGGGGGGAGGTTACCGATCAGTGTCCCTATGTACAAGGGACACACCATCGGTCTCCTCTCCCTGACAGGACGTGGATCTGTGTGTTTACACGCGCGCGTGCCCCCTAGTGGCTCTGGAAGGCGCAACGCCATATTACGTCCACCCAGAACAATAGGCTCATCGTCCCGCCGTCATATGACGGCAGGCGGTGGAGTAGTGGTTAATGACCCTGTTAAGACCCTCCCCCTGTTAGTGAAATTTGACCACACCCACTATTTGATGTGATTTGGAGGGTGTGTGTAAGGGACGGGAGGACGGGGGAGTCATGATTGAGTTCCTGTACCTATTGTCCGAGAAAAAAAAGCCCTGCACAAAAGTAATGTTGCTTAAAAGTGTCTTGATCAATGTATTTTTGGGGACAGACTTTTTTTTATACTTTTACACGTAATAAACTTCATGAAGCAAACGCCAAACAATATCTTTGAGTCTAGCAGTATAAACCAGACATGGAGAAGCAGCTTTTCACATTACATATTTATAACTAAGATTTGTATTATGCCTGCTGTATTCGTTTAAGATATGTAAACTTCCTGGCGCAGACAGGATATTAACATCTTATAAAATGAACCAAGGGTGGATAGTTTAGCATTTCCCCAGGTGTTCCAATAGTGTGGGAACGTTTAATTCCTACTGTATAACATCCTGCATTGCTAAGCCTTTAGATGGAAGTAATAGATAGGATAATATTTGTCATCATAAAATATGAAATTACTAAATTGTTGTCTGGAAGGACTTTTGGGTAAACTGCATTGAGCAAAGTCTATCTAACTTGGTAGCTAAAGAAAAAGCAGACTTTTTATTTAGTTTATAGAGATTTTACGTGAGGTGTATGTATTGATAAAGCTCCTATTTTTTTCTTTATTTTGTATATATTTGATTTGTAAAACAGAGTAACATGTTTCAAAATCCACTAATACAGCGTTGTCTAGAAAGTGTTCACATCTCCACTTCTTCACAATCCAACAAATTAGGTATCTATTAAAGCGGACATAAAGCGGACCTCCATATATTTGAAAGATAGAATTTGGCTATCTAGCAGAAATGAATTAACAAATAATGGAATGTGAAGTCTGCACTTAGTGAAAAAAATGTAACTGCAAAAACAACATAAAGAATCGTCCACCTTTAAAATACACCCATTTTGCTGCTTTGCAGCCTGAAATTAAGACATAGGGCCAGATTCACAGAGAGATACGACGGTGTATCTCCTGATACGCCATCGTATCTCTGATTTAGGCCGGTCGTATCTATGCGCCTGATTCATAGAATCAATTACGCATAGATATGACTAAGTTCCGACAGGTGTAACTGTGTTACACCGTCGGATCTTAACTGCATTTTAAAAATGGCCGCAGGGGGCGTTCTCGCTGATTTACGCTGAATAATATGTAAATTAGCAAGATACGCCAATTCACAAACGTACGCGGACCCAACGCAGTGTTGTTATGACGTTTCCGTAGCGGTTTTCCCGGCGTATACTTACCCCTGCTTCTATGAGATGCAGCCAATGTTAAGTGTAGCCGTCGTTCCCGCGTCAATTTTGATTTTTTTTACGTCGTTTGCGTAAGTCGTTCTCGAATACGGATGGACGTCATTTACGGAAGCGTCAAAACCACTGACGTCCTAGCGACGTCAGTGGGAGCAATGCACGCCGGGAAAATTCACGGACTGCGCATGCTCATTTAAATCGGCGCGGGGACGCGCCTGATTTAAATAGTACACTCCCCCTAGCCGCGGAATTTGAATTCCGCCGGGGGATTTACGATCCGCCGCCGCAAGTTTGGAGGTAAGTGGTATGTGAATTACCCACTTGCCTCTCAAACTTGCTGCAGCGTATCTTAAATCAGTGTTTCTCAACTCCAGTCCTCAAGGCACCCCAACAGGTCATGTTTTCAGGCTTTCCATTATATTGCACATCTGATTTGATCAGTTTAACTGCCTTAGTAATTGCCACAGCTGTTTAATCTGAGGGAAATCCTGAAAACATGACCTGTTGGGGCGCCTTGAGGACTGGAGTTGAGAAACACTGTCTTAAATCACATAGATCACGCGGATCTAAAGATCCGCTGATCTATGTCAATCTAGCCCAGAGTTTTTGTTTTATCCAGCTGTATTTACTAGTGCAGCTTATAACATCCAAGTGAAAGATATAACACCATGTCAGAACAAATAAATAAATCAAGAACAGAATCACTGAGTTGGAAAAAGGATCACCCCCTTGAGTCAGTATTTTGTTGGACCACCATTTGCGTTAATTGAAGCCTTTAGGGCTCTTTCACACGGCCAGTTTTTTAGGCGGACCTGAACGTGCGCTCCGTGCTCCTCTATGGAGCCACGGATGTCAGCGGTGACATGCCCGCTGACATCTGACCCGCTCCGATCCGCCAAAGTGTGACGGAGGAAAAACCTACTTTTCCATCCGTCTGGCGGATCGGATCGGGTGAACATGGACAGACGGTCCGTGTTCATTAGATCCCCCCATAGGGGAGAGCGGAGAAAAGACAGGGCGGTCCCTGCACAGTGTGCAGGGACCGCCCTGTCATCCGCCGGCTCAGCGGGGATCAACAGAGCGATCCCCGCTGAGCAAGCGGAGGTTCACGGGGCGGATCATTACTGATCCGCCCCGTGTGAATGGAGCCTTTGTCTTTTTGGATATGTCTCTACTAACTTTGCACATCTAGACTTTGCAATATTTGCCAACTCTTCTTTGCAAAACTGCTCAAGTCCAGTTCAATGTAACGGTGACCATTTGTGGACTGCAGTCTTCAAGGTATTTCACAGATTTTCAATGGGGTTTAAGTCTGGGCTCTGATTAGGCCATGCAAGCACATTCACTTTTTTCTCCTTCAACCACTGTGTGGTCATTTTTTCTGTGTGTGCTTTGGGTCATTGTCATGGTGGAAGGTAAACCTTCTTCCCATTAACTTTTTGGCAGAGGGCAGTAGATTGTCCTCAAGAATTTTATGGTATTTTGCCCCATCCATTTTTCTTCTACCCTGGCAAGTGTTCCAGTCCCTGCTGCAGAGAAACACCCCCATTACAGGATCTTACCACCTCCATGCTTTACTGTAGAAATGGTGTTATTTGGATGGTGAGCTGTATTGGATTTCTACCAGTGGCGGCTGGTGCTAAAAACTTTTGGGGGGGTGTAAACGAAAAAAAAAAAAACAATTGCAGCCTTACGGTGCCCATCAAATGCAGCCACTGTGCCCATCAAATACAGCCACTGAGCCCATCAAATGCAGCCACTGTGCCATCAATTGTCACCACTGTGCCATGCCATCAAACGCAGCCACTGTGCCATCAATTGTCACCACTGTGCCATGCCATCAAACACAGCCACTGTGCCAGGCCATAAAACGCAGCCACTGTGCCATCAATTGTCACCACTGTGCCATGCCATCAAACGCAGCCACTGTGCCATCAATTGTCACCACTGTGCCATGCCATCAAAGGCAGCCACTGTGCCATCAATTGTCACCACTGTGCCATGCCATCAAATGCAGTCACTGTGCCATGCCATCAAACGTAGCCACTGTGCCATCAATTGTCACCACTGTGCCATGCCATCAAACGCAGCTACTGTGCCATGCCATCAAACGCAGTCACTGTGCCATCAATTGTCGCCACTGTGCCAATTGTCGGCACTGTGCCCTTTGTCGCCACTGTGCCCTTTAATTGTCGCCACTGTGCCAATTGATGCCACTGTGCCCTTTAATTGTTGCCACTGTGCCCATTGATGCCACTGTGCTCATTGTCGCCACTGTGCCCATTGTCGCCGCTGTGCCCTGTAAAATGCCCCTCCCCCCGCCCGTCACTTACCTTTCTGGGGGTCAGCCATCCTCCTTCCATGTCCCTCGATGTCTTCTCCCGCCCTCGATGCCGCTTCAGCCAATCAGGTTACTGTTAACCAGAACCGGTGAACCTGATTGGCACAGCCAACCAGCTGCCGTTATTCAGGTGGCCGGCGCTCACCATCCGGCCATCTGAATAGTCGGCAGCAGCGGCAATAATAACATAGATTCATGCAATGCATGAATCTATGTTATTGTAATCAGTGGCGGTGCACCACTGATTTCCACCAGACATGTCGTTTAGTGTTGAGGCCAAATAATTCAATTTTAGTCTCATCTGACCATAACACCTTTTTCCATGTGGCTTCAGAATCTTCAAGGTGCATTTAAGGTGGTTAGTGATCAGCACAGCAGTGTCATCACCAAACCACTCCAAATTACATGAAACTTGCAGTTAGAGGCAGCAGTGCCCGAAATCAGGGGTGTCAAACTCAATTTCATCGTGGGCCACATCAGCATTATGATTGCCCTCAAAAGGGCCGGATGTATCTGTAAGATTAGATGTCCAGCGCATCCCCTCCCCTTACATTCAATGTCAAGAGCCACCCCACCATCAAAAGTTGAGTCCCCCACTCTCCCTTACATCTCAGTGTACCCCCCTTTCCTTATGCTGCTGCTGGGAATAAGCTGGATGCATTGCTTGAAAGCAGAAAGTAGGGGTCTGGAGGAGGACTGGAGGAGGATCAGAGAAGGGCTGGAGTTCTCCTGCAGCTGCAGGAGAGGTGCGAGGGCCACATGAAATGGCCTGGAGGGCCAAATTTGGCTCGCGGGCCTTGCGTTTGACACCTGTGTCCTAGATGATCTTACACAGCAGATAAAACAGCTAACAGCAGTAACAAAGCACTGATACATGTTTGAAATTCAAGGCAAAATGTGGAGTTTTCGGGGTACTGCTTAGGTACAATTAACATTCCAAGATACAAGATAGCAAATCTTAACTTTTTGATTTCAGGTCTATTTTAACTCACCAACCTAAATTGTGGGAAGAAATCCAATCAAACGCACCAGGCGCACTATCTGTAAATTCCATGCAGATCGTGTCCCTGTTGGGACTTAAACCCAAGACCTAGAGCTGCAAGACAAGAGTGCCAACTAGTGTTGCGTACTCTGGCTGGCTGTAAATCCTGAACAAATGGTTTGGATCGTGGATTATGTAGAATGTAAAGTCTTTTATCCATGCTATGTCCTTCATGTTACCTCTCATCATTCCAAGATACGGAACCATGCCTTTTATAGGATAGGGTTCCTGAAGCATTAACACCGGTAATCTCCTTTGTATAAATTGAGCAAATAATAGAAACTTTGTAAAGCTAAGAAAGCACAATAATATTTTATTATGGCTTAGCTCTCGAATATGACATGTACATACTGTATGAAAACCCACCCCAAATTAATGTCTTCTTTATTTCCACAAAAGAATGTATGAAATGGCTGAATATTTTTCTTTGTAAGTCCAGGAAATCCTCTCACTTACAATGGCTACACTGTAATGCCAAGACAGTGATCCACAACGACTTTGTGACTCAGTTTTAAAGCATTTAAGTATTTTTCTTGCCCAGCATTTATATAATTGGTGGTAGTTACAGCGCCGCGAAAATAAAAAAAAATTGGCGCTCTTGACATAATTCATATGTACAATAATATATTATAGGAGCACACAAGTCACGGGTCAACTTTTTAAACCAATTTCCAGAAAATTGCTGTCATTATTCAAACTCTTGCCTAGATTTAGGTGTGAGTTTTTTTTTTTCATTGCTGAGATGATTTTATAGAACAGGTTATTTGTAAAATATATTTCAGATAAAATCGTTTCCTGAAGTACAGTAATGTAACTTTTTTTCACATAATAATATACAATTTTGAACATAAATAGACATAAAGTCATGTAAACAGTACAGTATAAGGATAATACCATATGTACATAATTTAGTATATATATATTTTTTTATAAATACAGAACATGTATATATAAAATAACTAATAATAACAGTTACAGATGATAACTACATGGTGCATCAATATATATAGTATATGGCCCGGATTCACATACATTGGCACATATTTATGCCGGCGTAGCGTATCGAATTTACGCTACGCCGACGCAGCGCAGAAAGGCAAGCACAGTATTCAGGAAGCCAGTGCTCCCACTAGCTCTCAAATCTACGCTGGGTTTCCTTGGCGTAAGCCAGCGTAGGTGGAAGTGGGCATGAGCCATGCTAATGGGGCGTGACCCCATGCAAATGATGGGCCAAGCATCGTAGAAGTACTTAAAATGAACGGCGCATGCGCCATCCCGTGGGCGCATCCCAGTGCGCATGCTCAGAATCACGTCGAAACAACTGCCTAAGATACGTCGAATCACTGCCTACGACGTGAACGTAACCTACGCCTAGTCATATTCACGTACAACGTAAACGACAAAATATACGACGGCTTGTGTTCCCTGGTCCATACCTTTGCATGAGTTGCGCCTCCTATATGGGGAATAACTTTAGGCCGGACGTACGACCAGGGCCGCCATCAGGAATTATGGGGCCCCTTACACAGCTTCAGGCATGGGCCCCCTGGAGCAGAGAACCGGGGGGGGGGTGCTGCTGCCTGAAATTGAGAAGCAGGGGGGGCTGCCGCGCATTGAGAAGCGGGGGGGGGGGGCTGCCGCGCATTGAGAAGCGGGGGGGGCCCTTTACACAAAAAAGAAGAAATAAAGAAAAAAATATATAAAAAAAGGGGGTAGCCATCTGGGGACCTCTGGGCCCTTTAATAATATATATAAATGTTTGTGTGTGTGTGTGTATATATATATATATATATATAAAGAAATTACAAAAAAGGGGGGTTGCCATCCGGGACCTCTGGGCCCTTTAATAAAAATGAAAAAAAGAAACCTCTGGGCCCTTTAATAATAATAAAATAAAATAAAAATAAAAATAAAAATATATATATAAATTAAAATAAACATTTATGAAAAAAAAGGGGGGTTGCCATCTGGGGACCTCAGGGCCCTTTAATAAAAAAAAAAATATATATATATATATGTATATATATATATATATATATATATATATATATATAAACAAAAATAAAAAAATAAACGAACATTTATAAAAAAAAAAGGGGGGATTTGCCACACATGGGGCCCTGGGGACCTCTGAGCCCTTTAATAATATATATATATATATATATATATATATATATATATATAAAAAAATATATAAAGACAAAAAATATATATATAAAAAAAATATATATAAAAAATATATAATTTTTTTTTATAAAAAAAGGGGGGTTGCCATCCGGGGCCCTATAAAAATATATAAAGACAAAAAAAAAATATATATATATAAAAAATATATATATAAAAAAAATATATAATTTTTTTTATAAAAAAGGGGGGTTGCCACCCGGGGCCCTGGGGACCTCTGGGCCCTTTAATAATAATAATAATAATAATATTATATATATATGGGGACCTCCGGACCTCAAAAAAAAAAAATGTCCCTTTATTAAAAAATAAAATAAAAATATATAAATAAAATATATATTTTTTAAAAAATAAATAAAAAAAGGGGGGTTGCCATCCGGGGACCTGGGGACCTCCGGACCTCTAAAAAAAAAATTGGCCCCTAAAAAAAAAAAAAAAAAAAAAAATATTTTTTTTTTTTTTTTAAAGGGGGTTGCCATCCGGGCCCCTGGGGACCTCCGGGCCCCTTACAGGTGTAATGCCTGTACCCCCCTGATGGCGGCCCTGCGTACGACTTACGCAAACAGCGTATATTATGCGCCGGGCGCAACTACGTTTGTGAATCGGCGTATCTCCCTCATTTGCATATGTGCATAGAAAATCAATGGGAGCGGAAAATGCGCAAATATGCGCCCACGATATGATGGCGTAGGCAAGTTACGTCGGTCGTAGGAAGCCTATTTTTAGGCATATCTCAGATTGTGGGCACGGCGCACAGATACGACGGCGCATAGTTACACTTACGCGGCATATCTCGAGATACGTCAGCGTAAGTGCTTTGTGAATCCGGGCCTATATGTATATATATATATATATATATATATTTTTTTTTTTTTGGGGTTGGGAAGTGGGCCAAGAAAAACATATAGGTAAACTAGTGACCCAAAAAATATATATCACACAATATCACAAGAGTTTTTTCTTTTCCATCCACATTTTCCCAGCAGTAATGACTACTTGATGTCAGAAGATGCACCAACCAATCCATTTTGCATTGATAGAAATAGGTCCTGAAATCTTTCCTTTGCTGTCAGCACTATGGGCTGCTGGGAATGCTGAATACTGAAACCTTGAAGGGGACTTGGCTGTTAGCCCCATCCTGGAGAAATGTTACAGTTATGCATGATATAAAGGTTTATGAGGAAAGACGTGGTATCAATATGAGCCCTTCTATTGCATCTTTATCGTACTGTGACCCGAAACTGCTTTGGTGTGCAGCTCAAACTCTCTAGAAAGGGGTGTGATTCTCAGACATCCTGGGAGTGCCAGCACGGGAGGGAGCTCGTCCCAGCTCCTGTAATCACTAGAAGCCAAAAATATCTCCCTGTAGCCGCACATCCATGCTGTCCCTTGAATGAGTGCGTGAGTGACAACCTCAGCCTGGTCTCCAACCAGGCCACGCCCCTAATGTGTTTTGATCCGCCCCTTGGAAGTTAGTCATGGGGAGGGTCGGAGCGGAACACGTTGGGGGCATGGCCTGTTCGGAGACCAGACTGAGGTTGCCACTCACACACTCATTCATGGGACAGCATGTATGGGAGACCTTTCTTTGCCTCAAATGTTTATCTTACTGGTTATACCTGTCACATACCTTCGAGCAGAGCCTGACGAGCAGAGGAAGGCCTCTCATACAGCCCTGGTTCAAGGACCACTGAGGTTACAACAGCGGCTGCAAGAGCACGGTGAGGTAAGAGTGCCTGTGATGTTCTCCTTTAGCAGGTAGGTAAGGATAAGCAGGTGGCATCAGTAGTAGAAGGTGCTGGTTGCTGTGGATGCTGGCACATGGTGGATACTGGTGTGCTGCGGATGCAGGTACGTAGAGGTTGTTGGAAGCTTTAGAGACTGGTGCAGAGTCATACACAGGAGATCAGATGCACCAGAGACATCAAGCAAAGAATGGTCAAAGTTCAGGCTTAGGTTTGGCAACAGAGAATCAAGTAGATGTAGATGAATTAAAGGTCAAGACAAGCCGAGCTCAGGATTGGAGAGAATCAGGATGGTCGGGAAGTAAGGTCAAACAAGATCAAGGACAGGCACAGGAACAGGGTACAGGGGAAAGCTGCAGATCAGACAGCAAAGCCCTAGTGCAGCTGCCCTCCTTATATATCCCATTAGGGCGCCAATATTATTGTGGCGCATGCGCATAGGCGTTCGCACAATCACGCAAATATTTGTGCGCATCTAAAAAATGACTGATAGGAAGAATATTTTTGGGATTGTGCCCGCACATGCATAAGTACCTCTGCCGTTAAACCTTTGCGGCGTTATGGCCAGCATGTTCCTGACACTATTCTGCTGCAAGTTCCAGCAATTTCTCCTCTCTAATCTTCCCTAGGAAGTAGGGAGAAGACTTTTTCTGAGAAGATTGAGATTAAGTATTTTCTGTACCTGCAGACAATGGGGTTGATTTATTCAAACTGGAGAGTGCAAAATATGGTGCAGCTCTGCATAGAAACCAATCAGCTTGTTTTGTAAAGCTTAATTGATCAAGCTGAAGTTAGATGCTGATTGGCTACCATGTAGAGTTTCACCAGATTTGCACTCTCTAGTTTTAGTAAAACTAACACAGTCACCTCAACAAAGGACTTTACAGCTGCAATATATTACATTTGGTTGTTGAGTTTAGATACTGTATACTTGAAATATATGTTTTGCCTACAGCCACAGAAGACTGTGGAGACCTGCACAGGTATTATTGAAATATCCAAAACTGAAAACCCACAGCAGGCTTGCACTTGTATAACCATGCCATTGACCCGGGTGAAAATATGAAAATAAAAAGACTAGCAGTGAATCCACCACAACAAATACTTGTGGGAACATGAATTTAGTGTATCGGCAGACTGATTTGTTTTCCCAAATGTTCCGCATCCATGGTGGACCCCAAAAATACTAATGGCTTGGATTTTTGGGACAATTAAACAGGTTTAGGTTTGCACTGCAGCAATCAGGAGAGACATGATTGAATGGATGCCATAGGTAGGCCCTCACCAGGGCTTTTTTTCAGCGGGAACTCGGGGGAACGCAGTTCCGGCACCTTCTGAACTGACTGTATGTAATAGCAAGGGATGCTGGGGTGTGCTGCAGGGTATTGATGCTCACTGCTGTGGATCTATTTTTGCAGGGGGGTCTTATGTTGCTGGTGGGGGACCTGTTGTTTCTAGGGGGGTCTTATGTTGCTGGGGGGGTCAGTTGTTGCTGAAAGAGATCTACTGTTGGGGGAGGGGTCTATTGTTGATGGCAGCCAGAGAGTCTATTAATGCTGGCTGTATGGAGATATGTTGATGCTGCCGTGAGTCTATTGTTGCTGGTGAGGAAATGTTGTTATGGGTGGTCCATTGTTGTTAGGGGGATCTATTGTTGCTGGCTGCAGGGGATCTATTTTACTGCTTTTCTTGATATCAATACCAAATTCCATATAAATTACTTAGCACCACAAAATGATACTTGGTTCTATATTGTCTAAATGGGGCGGTACTGGGAGGTGGGTAGGGGCGGAGACAAGGGGTGACTCGGAAAGGGGGAGTTCCTGCACCTATTGTCTGAGAAAAAAAGCCCTGGCCCTCACAATACAAAGTTTTGGTAAATTTAAAAGCGACTGTGGTAAATGTGGCCTGTGACCTCAAACATATGGCAACCCGCACAGCCTCCTTCGGGTGCATGCCGCTCTATTATTATTATTATTATTATTATACAGGATTTATATAGCGCCAACAGTTTGCGCAGCGCTTTACAACATCAGGGAAGACAGTACAGTTACAATACAATTCAATACAGGAGGGATCAAAGGGCCCTGCTCGTTAGAGCTTACAGTCTAGAGGGAGGGTCAAGTGGAACAAAGGGTAGTAGATGTGGGGGGTGATCAGATGGACAAAATTAAAGTACAGTTGTTAAGTGTGGGTAGGATAGGCTTCTCTGAAGAGGAGGGTTTTCAGGGATCCTCTAAAAGCTAATAGAGAAGGAGATAGACGGACAGATTGGGGTAAGGAGTTCCATAGGCTTGGAGAGGCTCTGGAAAAGTCCTGGAGACGAGCATGAGAGGAGGTGATAAGAGAGCTAGAGAGCAGGAGGTCTTGAGAAGAACGAAGAGAACGATTAGGTTGGTATTTAGAGACTAGGTCAGTAATGTAGCTGGGGACAGAGTTGTGGATGGCTTTGTAGGTAGTAGTTAGTATTTTGAATTTAATTCGTTGGGCGAGCGGAAGCCAGTGGAGGGATTGACAGAGAGGAGCAGCAGAGACAGAGCGGTTGGTAAGGTGGATGAGTCTGGCAGCAGCATTTATGAAGGACTGAAGGGGGGATAGAGTATGCAGCGGTAAGCCAATGAGAAGGGAGTTGCAGTAATCGAGGCAAGAGATGACCAGGGAGTGAATTAGGAGCTTTGTTGTGTCATTGGTTAGAAAGGGGCGTATTTTGGAGATGTTGCGGAGGTTGAGACGGCAAGATTTGGACAGTGATTGGACGTGGGGCTTGAAGGAGAGTTCAGAGTCCAGGACTACTACTGAATGATTGCCAGTCCTCTATAATCCCGACGGCTGTCATACACAAACAGCTATTGTTGCCAGCTCCCTGCTCTTGTCTTTTTTTCCTGAAGCCT
Source organism: Rana temporaria (assembly GCF_905171775.1). Classification (NCBI taxonomy): domain Eukaryota; kingdom Metazoa; phylum Chordata; class Amphibia; order Anura; family Ranidae; genus Rana; species Rana temporaria. The sequence continues at coordinate 442,039,572 of NC_053492.1, read as the reverse complement.
CGTACACACGACCGAGGAACTCGACGGGCGGAACACATCGTTTTCCTCGTCGAGTTACTTGTCAGGCTGTCGAGGAACTCGACAAGGCAAGTTTCTCCATTCCCGTCGAGGAAATAGAGAACTTGCTCTCTTTTTGGCTCATCGAGTTTCTCGACAGTTTCCTCGACGAAAATGTACACACGACCGGTTTCCTCGGCAAAAAAATATCTCCCAGCAAGTTTCTTGCTGGTTTTTGCCGAGAAACTCGATCGTGTGTACGAGGCCTGACACACAGACCTGGAGATAGGAGCCTTTAGCGCAAGAGTAGGATTAATGGTGATTTGGTTAATAAAAATGATTTTTGTAGTTGTGATTAAATAGTGGTAAACATCAAATGGGGCTTGGTCCCATGGAAAATGATGATCCTGATTGTTTAAACCTTCATTATCCTATTAAAAATACAAAATTTGAAATTCTGAATCATTTTATTTCATTGTGGCCTGCGACTAGTTACTGAATCATTTAAGTGTGGCCCGTGCTCTTCAAAAGGTTGAGGACCCCTGGTTTAGAGAATGTCAAATCAAATTTCTTAGTTTGATTTGGTCATTTCATTCATTCCTATTTCTGGCCTAATCTTAAAAAGGACCTAAAGTGCAGAAGCTGAGCCCAAAAGAGACAAGCAGAGGACAAGCGGCTAGTCATTAATATTGCCTGTAGGCAGGGCCGATCCGCCCTATAGGCTCAATATGCAAGCCGCTTAGGGCCCCGCAGCGCTGCAGCGGGCCCCCCAAATTACTAGAGACAGATGAGAAGTCATTTTTGGCCCCTCATCCCGCTTCTCAACTCGCTGGATGCATGGGAGAAGAGGTAAGAAGTCAGCACCCCCCGCTTCTCACTTTAATGTAAGATGTCATTTCCGACAGCAGAACATCCGCTCACCTTTAATCTTTAACCCGATGTACGTCGGCAGAATGGCACGGCTGGGCACATCCACGTACCTGTACGTGGCCCTTTAGGCCCAGCCGTGGGGTCGTGCGCGACCCGGTTCGAAGCTCCGTGACCACGCCCGCGGAACCCGCGGACCCGATCGCCGCCGGTGTCCCCCGATCGGTCCTCCAGAGCTGAAGAACGGGGAGAGGTGTGTGTAAACACACCTTCCCCGTTCTTCACAGTGGCAGTGTCATTGATCGTCTAGGGAAACACGATCAATGACGTCACAAGTCCAGCCCCGCCCCCCTACAGTTAGAAACACATATGAGGTCACACTTAAACCCTGCAGCGCCCCCTAGTGGTTAACTCCTAAACTGCAATTGTCATTTTCACAGTAAAAAATGCATTTTTATAGCACTTTTTTTGCTGTGAAAATGACAATGGTCCCAAAAATGTGTCAAAATTGTCCGATGTGTCCGCCATAATGTCGCAGTCACGAAAAAAATCGCTGATCGCCGCCATTAGTAGTAAAAAAAAAAAAATATTAATAAAAATGCAATAAAACTATCCCCTATTTTGGAAACGCTATAAATTTTGCGCAAACCAATCGATAAACGCTTATTGCGATTTATTTTACCAAAAATAGGTAGAAGAATACGTATCAGCCTAAACTGAGGGAAACATTTTTTATTTTTTAGATATTTTTGGGGGATATTTATTATAGCAAAAAGTTAAAAATATTTTTTTTTTCAAAATAGTCACTCTATTTTTGTTTATAGCGCAAAAAATAAAAACCGCAGAGGTGATCAAATACCACCAAAAGAAAGCTCTATTTATGGGAAAAAAAGGACGCCAATTTTGTTTGGGAGCCACGTCGTACGACTGCGTAATTCTGAGTTAAAGCGACGCAGTGCCGAATCGCAAAAAGGGGCAAGGTCCTTAATCTGCATAATGGTGGGGTCTTAAGTGGTTAAAGAAGCACAGATCCATAAAATGGATGAAGCAGAAGCAGGCAGGAGATCCTTGCAAAGTAGGTCCTCTCCAGCAAGGAGAACAGTGAGCAGCACAAGAATAATAGAACCAAATCTCAGTCCAAATCTCCTCGGACTGCCAGTCAGAGACCGAAGTGCCTTAGACCTTACACCAGTTCTCAACCTGGGGGTCGGGACACCGAATCCTGGGCTGTTCCTGACGCCCTCACCGCTCTCCCAGCATTTTTGCAGCCACCCAGCTGCAGCCTCTTCGCAGTAGCCCTATAAGTTCACGGCATGGCTGAGGGGCAGAGACTAGAGGTCAGCTGACTGGTGAGGAATGTGATGTGGGAGGGGCTGTAGGAGACACTATCTCCTGATTTCGACATCGGTGTCACTGCTATGAGACACCACAAAGTGGGAGACACAGTGAGTAACACTATGGGGTCAATTCACAAAGCTTTTTTTGCCGATACCGGTCGTTATGTAAACGATTTCACACGTTATTGAATCAAGTCCAATTCACTAAACGATTTAACGCTTGTAAAAATCATCAAATAACGTTTCACTACACAGAACCGATATTTTTAGTTTTGAGTCGTTATTGAACGTATTGATCGTTGTTTTAACGACTCAAATCGTTAAATATGTACAGAAGTGCAATTCACAAAGGTTTTTTAGACAATTAACGATCGCTAAGCAATCGTTAAATAAGCACCTCCCTGAGGGTGGCGTTATGACATTTCCCAGGCGATATTTCATTTGTTGAGAGGAATTTTTTGGCGGTTTAGGCTTGTGGTAAATTTTGTTAGGAGTTTTGTGCAAGATGGAACCATTTGGATGTGCTCTATTTGAACTGAAACTGATCCAGAGGCGAAGAAGGACACGTCAGAATGTCGTTCAGATAGAGAAACGTGTATTTCGTTCACGTACCTTTTTGGATCAATTTTCTGAAACCCAGGTGATAGCCAAATTCAGATTATCCTCTCCCATGATATATTCCCTGTATGATGAAATACACTTGGCCCTAGAAACACGCACGCGGAGAAGTAATGCAGTACCAGGTCTTGTGCGTTTTTTGGCAGTACTTCATTTTTTAGGAAAGGCCTCATACCAACATGTCAGTGGTGAGATTGTTGGCATCTCACAACCCAGTTTTTCCCGCTGCTTGGTCGAGGTCCTGCAAGCACTGCGACAACTTGCTCCAAAATACATTCATATGGGCAAGTCACGTGAAGAGCGGGATCAAATAAAACGTGGTTTTTTTGACCTAGCAGGAATGCCCAATGTCATTGGGGCAATAGACTGCACCCATGTGCCATTATGTCCCCCATCAGAACAGGAGCACATCTACCGAAACCGTAAGGCTTACCATTCCCTCAACATCCAGGTGATCTGTGATTCAAACCTCATAATCCGTGATGTTGTCACCGGCTTTCCAGGATCCTGTCATGATGCCCATATATTGCGCCAATCGGGAATATATGATACTCTGGACAAGGACTTAGAAAATAATGGATGGCTGCTGGGTAAGTGTGCTCCACTGTTTATTTTATGGTGTGTTTTCCAGTTATAAATGCGTATTTATTTTTTTATTCCATACTAGACTGACATTAGTGCTATATCAGTAACATGACAGCTCAACAGCTTTACATTAATCAGTATTTCAAAAACATGTAATAATAAACTCAGAATTTAAATGTCCAAAATACTTTCAAGTACTTTTTAGTTAGCTATCACCTGGTTCAAGGTCCACAAATCTTTCCTTTCTCATGTGAGGTGTATTGTTGTTCCACATGTTCCGTGTGCACTGAAAAGTAGTCACTACTTCAAGCTTGCTTAAGTGATGTATTACACTATCATATTAAGACATCACATGAGAGAGCTAGGAACTACTTATCAAAACACACATGACCAAGGTGTGCCAAAGAAGCCACCCACCAGAATTAAGTACAGTACCTATATGTAAATGATTGCAGCATAAGATGCAACAATTGTGTCAGTAGTTGATTTACTTGAATGTATAGTTAATATTTAAATCTGGGAGTTCAACACTATCCCTTCGGTTAACCCCCCAATATGCATAACATCAAGCAGCACTACCAAGCACAACAATCACCCCCCCCCCCCATTGTGCATATGTATTGTACATGAAACAGACATGTCCCTCTGGTTCTCCGTTATAGTCCCATATGAGGTCTGCACTATAGTATTGAAATATTTATGACAGGCAGACTTTTCCTCCAGCATGTTTTTTTTGAATAACATTCACATGCACTACAGTAATCATGGCCCACAACTGTGGTATGCTGTTGTGTTGTGAGTTAAGTACCATTAATGCTCAATCAAAAGTACAAATCCAGAACCTTGCCCCCCAAATAATTTTAAAATGTGCTTTATTAGACGTATGTTATCCATATGTGACTAACAATGGAAAATTTTCTAAAATGACCACACAATTGGCCACTACATCATGTGATTTAGCATGATTTCTTCTATACTTACAAATAAATTTATATTGTTTTAAAATTTATAGGAGATGCTGGTTACCCCTGTCTACCATGGCTCTTAACACCAATCAACAGGCCATCCTCTCCTGCAGAAGCAGCTTACAATGTTGCTCATACAAAAACAAGAGTGGTTATCGAAAGATGCTTTGGTGTCCTAAAGAGCCGTTTCCGTTGCATGTCCTTGTCTGGTGGATTCCTTCAGTATTCCCCCAGTAAGGTAGCTGATATGTTCCTAGCATGCAGCATTCTCCATAACATTGCAAGGCATGGTGGACTACAAGAGGAACTAGACACCACAGTGGAGGATGACATGCCCACAATTCCAGTGGAAAATGATCACAGGGGAAACACAGCAAGAAGTAAACTGATTACAAACTATTTTTCAGGTAATAAACCACCGTAACATGGTTTTAATTTTCCAAACATCATCAGAAATGATCACAAACTTGCATTATTAAGTTGAAGAGACAGACATGCTGTAAAATGAATTATTTGGGCTGATCTTGTTTATCAATGTCAAATCTTAACCAATGATGTTTTTTTTATGATTTCAGGTTAACTCAACTCTAAAAACTTTGGAGAACTATAATAAAATTAAGACAAGAGTACAAAAATTGCAAAAAAATGATTCTTTATTTTGTTTTTGTATTTTCACTTTGTTTTACTTCTTTTGCATTTATTTTTTATCTTGTAAAACATTGAACATTAACAGTTTCAAACATATAAAATAAAAGTTTCACTTAAAAGTCTTCTACAAAATCTAAATTGTGTTTGAATTCTTTATTGCAACAAGTGTAAGTGTGGGTTATACACGCAAAAATTCTGTTCATCTGCTAATAAGTACCAACATTTTTTTGACATTAGTGAGAAGCAATAAAATAGAAGACCGAACTGTGTGCCAAAGACAGTTGAAATGCTGCAGTTGCCTGAAACCATGTCCTTGCCAGAAAGATGGTGAATGAAATAAGTGCTGTTAACTGCGTTGTGTGGGAGAGGGGAGAAATGAAATAAAACTAAAATAAATACCACCAATTGACGTAATGGCAGATGGCTATAGCCAACCTAAGGTAAGGAGAGTAAGTGACCTGTAAAGAAGCCGTTGATATGCAAACCATTAAATAACACAATAATTGAATCATAATATTATATTTTTGGTGTTATTTATTGTTTTGTATATCATCACCTTCATCACTGGTCACTTAACTCTACCTTTGGTTGCCTATAGTCATCTACCATTACCCCAAATGTTACATATATTTTAATTTCTCCTCTCCACCCCACACCGCAGTTACCATTACTCATTTCATTACTGAGAAACAATGCACGTTAGTTAAAATGTTAACTATTCCACGCAGGGCATTTGAAAGATGGAATAGCGGTTGTCTACAAATTGCAGAAACATTTTTAACCTCATTAGTCAGGAAATGATACCTACATTCCATACCAATAACATGTGGTTTCAAAAGTAACAGAAGTCAAATTACAGCCAACACAACATCAAAAATATATGGTTGGGCAAGATGGAGTATGCAACCATTTGGATGTTTGTTTTTTTAATATGAATCAAACTACCGGCGAAGAAGACGACGTCAGCAACTAAAATATGTATATTTTGTTTTAAACTTTACAGAAACACAGGTGATATCGAGATTGCAATTATCAGCTACTTTGCTTTATTCTTCATAGGAGAAAATACACATTACTTTTGAAAACCACACAGAGAAACATGGTCCTTGCTGTGACAACAACAATGGATGGCGCATTTTAGTCACAGAGTACAGATAAAAAACCAAGCACTTGAGTGAAAATATCAATAATTTACATCCACGTGGATAAAATATAAAAAAAAAAATTTAGATCCAATAGTGTGCCTTCCTGACGGAAGAAAAGCATGACAAACCTGTCACATTTTCTGCTGTGACAAAGGGTGTCTGTTTCAAATGCGTAGACGTGATGTTATGTGATGTATTCTCCTATTAAACGAATATGATTGATGATTTTATGTAGTGCTGATGAATTATATCTCTACTCTGTAACTTCAACTCTAGTATTATTGATAGTTCACTTCTACTTTTCAACAATCCTACCACTTTTTTGCCTTACAACAAAAAATGGTTCTGCTTTTGAACAAAAAATATACATGTTAAAACAAATATTTGACAATATTGTTGCACTTGCATTTCAACGTGTATATACAAACAATTATGAAAACCGTAATGATAACAGTAATGAATACTAGAACATGCTTGATAGATAAAAATAGATTTCACATAATTCTCAACCTTTTTTGAAATGTTTTCAGAGGCTATAATGTCATAGAAAAAATCCCATATAACATTAATTGTATATCTATTGAAAATAAAATCAAAGCTACATAACTGTCTAAAGACGTTTCATTGGTCATCCAACCAGCTTGATCAATGATGGCCATTGAAACATCTAAAACTCAAATACAAACGTCATGTTGATTACACATATTTGGTACAGATCTGCAACGACATGGTCAAATGACATATTTAACTGGAAAAAGCATCTATATAGCAGTCAACTTTGGGCAATATATGACTTAACAATGTTGCGTGCTGAGTAAAAATTTAAAGAACAAATGTTTGCAAGCTCTTTAAATTCAAACTCAGTTGTGAATTATGTGAAATGTATTAAAAAAAAAAAATTGTACTTCTTATAACATTTAAATATCCTGAATAGTAAAATTATCAATAGCATCATTTTCGATAATACTTTCACAAACAAAACTGCTGTGGTTGCTGCTGGTTAGATTCCGAGCATTATGAGATTGCTCACCAGGAGATGGCAGATGTGCTTCTAAGAGTTCAGTTAGTTTGGCCATAAAGGAGAGCTTCTGCTGGCGATAGGTGTGTTGAGCTGCATTATGTTGCTCTAGGAGAATATTAGATTTGCATATGTTACTATTTAGGTTATCCAATCTCTGCATGAGCTGTTCTCTAAA